>NC_142077.1:1302500-1322500 GCF_059756535.1 Pantherophis guttatus
AAGAAGAAGAAGAAGAAGAAGAAGAAGAAGAAGAAGAAGAAGAAGAAGAAGAAATTTGCACGTAAGGCACAGGTCGAAATTATGGCCATAATTATCTCGAACTCTCTGGAGAAGGCCATAATACTGGGAAAGGTTGAACAAAAGGAAAGACGGGGATGTTGGACACAGTTACCACAACCATGGGGCCCACAATGGAAGTTCTGAATGACCAGGGTGAGGACAGGTCATCACCAGAAGGTCCATCTGTGCGGTTGCCAGGAGCTCTCACATTATGCCTCCATGTCCCAACGATGTAGCAATGGGATTCCTGCATGGAGGAAGAGGGTTGGATTAGATGATCTCTAAGGAACCATCCATGCCATGCCAACAAAAGAGCGTATAGTCAAGGCGATGGTTTTCCCAGTTGCAATGGATGGCTGCGAAAGTTGCACCATAAGGAAGGCTGAGGGCCAAAGAATGGAGGCCCTTGAACTCTGGTGCTGGAGAAGACTCCTGCGAGTCCCTTGGACTGCAAGGCCATCCAACCGGTCAGTCCTAGAGGAGATCAACCCTGACTGCTCTTTAGAAGGCCAGATCCTGAAGAGGAAACTCAAATCCTTTGGCCACCTAATGAGAAAGAAGGACTCCCTGGAGAAGAGCCGAATGCTGGGAACGATGGAGGGCAAAAGAAGAAGAAGGGGACGGCAGAGAACGAGGTGGCTGGATGGAGTCACTGAAGCAGATGGTGTGAGCTTCAATGGACTCCAGAGGATGGTAGAGGACAGGAAGGCCTGGAGGAACGTGGTCCATGGGGTCGCGATGGGTCGGACACAACTTCGCATCTAACAACAACAAAGGACCCATCCAACCCTTACATTCTATGATTCTGTGACTACTTTTCAAGGAAAGGTTGGCTTCGCTTGGTCTTCCTCTGGATATAATTGACCACCGATGGAGCAGGAGGACTTTAAGGAAACGATCAGATGTCTTCTGGACCGTGGCCACTTCCCCACCCAGGAAGAACTTATTCCTACAAGCCACTGACATTTTGGCTAGATTAAACATATTAAAGCATTAAATTCAAAGAATGGTTTTAGCAGGAAGGTCGAATTCCCCGGAGATGGCCTTCAAAGATATATTTAGAAGCCGTTACAGAAACAAAAACAAGGACGAGATGCTTCCCATTCCAGGAAGAAAAAAAAAAGCCAGATCTTCTCCTGCCCTGAAGGTCCTCAGGTGTGACAGCATGTCAGGGGAACGTAGAGGTGCAACAGAAAAGGTCCCGAGAAAAAAGAACAAAATCCGAGAAAGAACCTCAAAGCAGTTGCGCCGTAATTTTGTTAGGCGTAAGTCGGAGTGAGAAAGGAGATTTTGACAACTGGCAAGGTTGATGTCACTCCGTCGAGGTAGTCAAGGCGAGGAGAAGCTGGTTGAGTCTTGTTGTCGTGTAGTTCATAGCAGCTGGAGTGTTATAAAAGGAGGGTTGGACGCCTGTCGAAACCAGGTTCAATAAAATACAAGGTGATGCCCAAATCCTTTGAAGTTCCTACGGTGATTTAACTCAAGGTTCCTGCAGCTTAGGATGGGACTTTCACAAAGACCCCAACTCTGTTTCTGTGGAACCAAGGGCTCTTCTCTTTCGGAAGAGAATCGAGACGTTACATAAATCTGAATTATAGACTGACAGAGTTGGAAGAGAACTCGGCGGTCTTCTAATCCACCGGTCCCCAATCTTTCGGACCTCAGGGACCACTAAATTCATAATTTTAAATCCCGTGGACCACTAATATGATCTGCCTAATGCCCGGCTGGGTGGGCGTGGCTACGTGGTCATGTGACTGGGTGGGCGTGGCCAACTCGATGTCACTCACGTCGAGGGGCACCTCGTCGGCCTCTACTCGGCCCTCCCCTCCCAGCCATTCCTTGCCTCCCCGCCTGGGCTCCTTAGGGCCCCAACAGGAAGCAGTTGTTGAAGCTAAGCAGAGAAAGAGTTGGCAAAACAGCTCAGTTCAAATTGGATCTGGCCGAGAAGGAGGCTCAGCAGAAGCACCTCATTGAGGACTAGGAGCATAGGCTTTCCAAGCAGAGGGAAGACCTGTGGGACTGCAAGGCCAGGTACTGGCGCCTGGAGGTTCAGCATGCTGAGATGGTCAGTCAGTTCCAGGCCATGATGCGGTCCCACTGGAACGAGGCCCTTCGGCCCTTCACCACCAGCAGTATGTTGTGGCCCCGCCCTCTGAGCCTGTCCCATCGGAGGAAGAAAGCTCCGAGCATGAGGAAGAGGAGTCAGCCAGGCCTCCCTCTCCAGGCCCCTCCCCTCTGGCATTGTTTCAAGTGCCGGCCGAGGGAGAAGAAACAGCTGCTTCAGATCAGAGTGATGACACCTCATTCCTGGACGCACGCCTCCGAAGACGTGATAAACGTTTGCAGCAGCTGGGGAGGCGTGCTAGGGATTAGAACTGAGTCACTGGACCACACCCCAGAGACCACACCCCAGAGACTATATAATAGAGGGTTGTGGTCAAGAATCTTTTGTGACGAACAAAAGTAAACCTTGAATAGTCACTGAAGCCTCGTCCGGAACTGTTGGGAGGAATATTATTTTATGTTTGGACTTTCTTGAACGTTCGTATCTTATCTGTCTGTTTGTGTAAATAAAGTCCCTTGGCAGACGGTGTGTCTATCGCTGCCAAGAGGAAGATAAGAACTGAGTGCGTTCCAAAGTGTTTCCTTAACCCTCGGCTGGCTGTGTGGTGTGTGTGTGGGGACGGGGACAGATCATCTTGTTCGTCACCCCCATACTCCATCGTTAACCCACGATGGACCAACAGCTGCAGCAGCAGTTACAGCAGATACTGCAAGCCAATCAGCTTCTGCAACAGCAAGTAGCACAGCTAACTGCCCAACTTGCTTTGGGAAATGCTCCTGCAGCTCCACCTCCTCCCCCTCCCCGTCCGAGATGCCCAGTGAACGTGCCAGATAGGTTTTCTGGGCAGCAGGAGATGTTTCCGGCCTTCTTGGGACAATGCCAACTGTTTATGGCGATGAGGCCGGAGGATTTTCCGGATGACCGGGCTCGGGTGGCATTTGTTATCAGCTCCCTCTCTGGCACTGCCGCCCGATGGGCCACGCCCCTGTTGTTGCAAGATAGCCCCTTGCTCCTGGACTTTCAGGGCTTTTTACAACACCTGCGCACCATGTTTGAGGACCCCCTCCGGGTGCAGACGGCAGCGAGGCGCATCAAGGACCTCCGCCAAGGCAAGCGCCCCCTGCAGGACTATATTGCAGAGTTCCGATTGCTAGGCCAGGATTCGGCTTGGAATGAGGTGGCGCTGATGGACGCCTTCCAGGACGGCCTTTCCGACGAGATGCAGGACGAGCTGGTTCGTGTGGAGGCGCCACCGACCCTCGACGCGCTGGTGACCCAATGCCTGCGCATCGACGCCCGCCTGCAACGGCGACGGCCCCGTCGGGCTCTTCCGGAACCACCGACAGCGTCGGCACCCCCACGTTTCGCACCGACAGCGCTCCGGACCGCACAGCGTTTTGTGGCGACGGCTGAGGAGCCCATGGAGCTCGGAGCAGCCAGACCTCAACTGACGGCCCAGGAGCGGATGCGGCGACGTCAAGGGGGGTTGTGCCTCTATTGCGGCGAGGCGGGACATTTTGCCGCCTCGTGTCCCCGGAAGCGGAGTGGACCGCTCAAGCCTGTTCCGGAGTCTCGGCGTGACCAGCCGGGAAACGGGCCAGGCCTGGCCTAGGGGAAACTCTGGGTCAGGCACATGACCATGCCCCGCCGGAGTCGGCGGCTGTGGACTGTGAGCCCCCTCGGCACCTGATTTTGAACACCCGGGTGTTGTTGGCTAACCGGTCGGAGGGGCTCCAGGCGCACGCGCTGGTGGACTCGGGGGCCACCACGAACTTTATGGACCAGGCCTTTGTGGCCCATTACAAAGTCCCCTTGGTTCCAGTGGACCCTCCGTTGAGGGTTGAAACTATAGATGGGCGGGAACTCGTGGCGGGGCCCATCAAAACCGCTACCCAGCCCTTGCGCCTCGCCATCGGGAACCACGAGGAGGCGATCCAGTTTTACGTAACGGCGGATCTGCACTTCCCCTTGGTCCTGGGGATGGCCTGGCTTCGGGCGCACGACCCTCAGGTGGCGTGGTCGAGAAACGCCATCTCGTTCCCGAGCCTGCAGTGTGTCGACCACCTTCGCCACACCTGCGCCGGCCAGGACGTCTCTGCCCCAAACGTCTCCTTGCCTCCGGAGCTGACGCCCTTCGCCGACGTGTTCAGCGAGAAGGAGGCGGACCGCTTGCCCCCGCACCGACCCTACGACTGTGCGGTGGACCTAATGCCGAACGCGCCCCTGCCCTCGGGTCGCCTGTACTCCATGTCGGAGCCCGAGCTGGCCGCCTTACGGGACTTTCTGGAAAAGAACCTGGCCCGTGGGTTCATCCGGCCTTCGACCTCCCCGCTCTCGGCCCCGGTCCTCTTCGTTAAAAAGAAGACGGGAGACTTGCGCCTGTGTTGCGACTACCGGCGCTTGAATGCCATCACAGTGCGAAATCGCTACCCCCTGCCGCTGATCCCGGAGCTGATGGAGAGGTTGCGGGAGGCCTCGATCTTCACTAAGCTTGATCTCCGAGGGGCCTACAACCTGGTGCGCGTGAGAGAGGGGGACGAGTGGAAGACGGCGTTCGGCACTCGGTACGGACACTTCGAGTATACCGTCATGCCGTTCGGGTTGACCAACGCCCCCGCGGTCTTCCAGCACTTGATGAACGATGTGTTCCGGGACATGCTGGATCGGTTCGTGGTGATCTACTTGGATGACATTTTGATCTATTCCCGGACCCCGGAAAGTCACCTCCAGCATGTTCGCCAGGTCCTGCAGCGCCTGCGGGAGCACCAGCTCTATGCGAAGTTGGAGAAATGCTACTTCTTCCAGACTTCCATAGAGTTCCTCGGGCACATCATCACCCCCGAGGGCATCGCGATGGACCCGCGCAAGGTGGAGGCCTTGCGCAGTTGGGAACCCCCGCGTCGGGTGAAGGACATCCAGCGTCTGTTGGGATTCGCCAACTACTATCGGACCTTCATCCCGGGCTTCGCCACCCTGACCTTGCCGTTGACCCAGCTCCTTCGGAAGAAGGTCCCGTTCCAGTGGGGGCCCCCGCAGCAGCAGGCCTTCGAGGTCCTCAAGCAGGCCTTCCTCACAGAGCCAGTCCTGAGGCACCCCAATCCACACCGTCCGTTCGTGGTGGAGACGGACGCGTCCAACGTGGCAATTGGGGCGGTGCTGCTACAGGCTCCGGTGGATGGCGGCACTCTTTTTCCCTGCGCATACTACTCCCGGAAACTCAACCCTTCCGAGCGCAACTACACCATCTGGGAAAAGGAGTTGCTGGCCATCAAGGCCGCGTTCGAGGCTTGGCGACATCACCTCGAGGGGGCCCGACACCAGGTGGAGGTGCGGACGGACCATCGGAACCTGGAGCACCTCACCACGGCACGGAAGTTGAACCAGCGGCAGATCCGGTGGTCGTTGTTTTTCGCCCGGTTCAACTTCCACGTCACATACATTCCGAGCAACCTCAACCAGAGGGCGGACGCGCTATCCCGTAAGCCGGAATACTTTTGCCCCAAGGACTCCCTTCCCCCCCGGACGGTGCTGCCAGTGGACTCCTTGGCCGCGGTCCAGGAACCGGTGGACCTGCGGGCTCAGGTGCTGGAAGCGCAGCGACGGGACGACTGGTCGCAGCAGCGGAGAGCGGACGTCGGCCCCGCGTCCCCATGGACCGTGGAGGAGGGCTTGCTCAGACACCGGGGTCGGCTGTACGTGCCCACGAGTCCGCTCCGAGCCCTCGTCATGAACCAGTGCCATGACAACCCCGCGGCGGGGCACTTCGGCTTCTTTAAGACGTTGAACTTGGTGACGCGGACTTTTTGGTGGCCTCGGGTACGGCACGACGTGCACGCCTACGTGACGTCCTGTGTGACGTGCCGACAGGCCAAAGCCGCGTCCGGCCCCCCTCCCGGACTCCTCCAGCCGCTGCCGACACCGGAGAGACCGTGGGGAGCCATCTCCATGGACTTCCTGACAGACCTGCCCCTGTCCGCTACGTACACGACCGTCCTCGTGGTGGTGGATGCGCTCACGAAGATGGCACATTTCATCCCGTGCCGCGGCCTGCCCTCGGCCCGCACCACGGCTCGCCTGTTCCTGCAACATATCTTCCGCCTCCACGGCCTGCCGGACCGAGTGGTTTCGGACCGCGGGGCCCAGTTCACGGCCCGCTTCTGGAAAAGCCTGATGGCCGCGCTGGAGGTGCAGGTGTGCCTGTCGTCGGCGCATCATCCGGAGACTGACGGGGGCACGGAGAAGGTCATCGGCATACTGGAGCAGTACCTCCGCTGTTTTGTCAACCAGCAGCAGGACAACTGGGCCGAGTACCTTCCCCTAGCGGAGTTCGCTTTTAATAACTCCCAACACACCTCCACCCAGATGACCCCGTTCCATGCCAACGTCGGATACCATCCACGGCTTTTCCCGTTGACCATCATGGACTCCCCTGTTCCCGAGACCCGGGACTTCCTCTCGGAGCTGCAGGCGGTGCAGCAACTGGTGCGGCGGCAGCTGATCCGGGCGAAAGAGGATTATAAACGATTCGCCGATCGCGCCCGCCGGGCGACGCCACCGCTGGAAGTAGGAGATCGGGTGTGGTTGTCCACGAAACACCTCCCCACGGACCGGCCGGTGAGGAAACTGGCCCAACGCTTTATCGGTCCCTTCCCTATCGAGGCGGTCATCAATCCGGTGGCCTACCGGTTGACTCTACCCCGCTCCATGCGGCTCCACCCTGTTTTTCATCGGTCCCTCCTGGTCCCTGAGGCCCCCGCGAGCCATCTCCGCCGCCCGCCGACGCCTGCCCCCCCAGCCGCAGCCGACGAGGACGATGCCTCGACGTACGAGGTGGACAGTATCCGGGACTCCCGTTGGCTGAAGGGGCGCTTCCAATACCTCATTGCCTGGAAGGGGTACGGGCCCGAGGATTTCACCTGGGTGGATGCGTCTGCCGTTCAGGCCCCTGACCTGGTGCGGGCTTTCCACGAACAGTTCCCGTCCCGACCCCATCCCGACCGTCAGACCCGGGGGAAGGGCCCTGCGGTGGGGGATAGTGTTGTGGCCCCGCCCTCTGAGCCTGTCCCATCGGAGGAAGAAAGCTCCGAGCATGAGGAAGAGGAGTCAGCCAGGCCTCCCTCTCCAGGCCCCTCCCCTCTGGCATTGTTTCAAGTGCCGGCCGAGGGAGAAGAAACAGCTGCTTCAGATCAGAGTGATGACACCTCATTCCTGGACGCACGCCTCCGAAGACGTGATAAACGTTTGCAGCAGCTGGGGAGGCGTGCTAGGGATTAGAACTGAGTCACTGGACCACACCCCAGAGACCACACCCCAGAGACTATATAATAGAGGGTTGTGGTCAAGAATCTTTTGTGACGAACAAAAGTAAACCTTGAATAGTCACTGAAGCCTCGTCCGGAACTGTTGGGAGGAATATTATTTTATGTTTGGACTTTCTTGAACGTTCGTATCTTATCTGTCTGTTTGTGTAAATAAAGTCCCTTGGCAGACGGTGTGTCTATCGCTGCCAAGAGGAAGATAAGAACTGAGTGCGTTCCAAAGTGTTTCCTTAACCCTCGGCTGGCTGTGTGGTGTGTGTGTGGGGACGGGGACAGATCACAGTACTTCCCTCCAGCCTTCACCCAAAGCCCCCCACCAGGAGGTTGAAGCAGACCCCGAGTCTGAATTTCTGGTCCCCTCCGACCCGCACAAAAAGACCCAGAAGGGGGAGACTCTCTGCAGTAACAGAAACATTCATTGCATGCATCTGGCCCAGGGGCCGTAGTTTGAGTACCCCTGATTTTAGTGCAATATAAAAAAAAAATACAACTCCATCTCCTTCACTGGTATGTCAGAAGAGCTTGATCTTCTCTTCTCCACATCTTCTTTTTGGGGATACTTGACTGTCTGCACCCGCAGTCTGGCCTAGATCCAAACCTGGTTAAGCCCTGTGTTAACTCCACAACTGAGAATTAAGCCTCAACTCCTCTGCATTGTCGAGGGCCACTGGGACTTAAACGTCAGGTCTCCATGGAGCTGCAAGGGATGGTGAGCTGCAGAATGTCCCAACATGTCAACCAGGTGGATCACTCAACGGGAGAGAGCCTTGAGTTGATTTCTCCATGGCTTTAGTCCCTGCTGGTCTCAAAGGTTGGACTGCTGACTCTTCTCCTAGGAGATCTTTGCTCCTGGTGCCTCCTTAGAAGACGTCGTCTCCAACACGGCCCCAGTTTGAAGGGTTTCAAGATGTCCTTTTTGATTTTTCCATCTCACCTTTCTTCTTGGCTGTCTTTTTGGCAAAACGCAAGGGACGGTTGAGATGGGTTCGATATCGCTTGATTTCTCCGAGCCTTGATCCTTCTCTTGAGGAACCTCCGAAGGTAACCAAGGTGATATCCATACGCCACGAAAGGGACATCCAGCGGTCCCCTACCTCCGAGCGACGAAAAACCTTCCCCGACTCCATCTTTAATCATCTCAGCTGGCGAGACGTCCCTCTTGCAACCAGTCTGGACTTCCCGGTTCTTCAAAGGTGGGTTTTGTGGTAGCCCCAAGGGTTGGGTGAAGATGGCTGCCCATCGCCTTCATCTTGAAAAGCCACCTCAGAAGGACAGCCTGAGGCTGAAGCTGGCTCTGGGCTTCTCGGGGGGGGGGGGGGGCTTCATTTGCTTTGCAAGCCAGCTTGATGCCTCCAGCAAAAAACCCAGGATGACGCCATTGGAGTCCCCATGGGGAGGGGGGATCCGAGGAATGCAATCCCCCCACCCCCACTCCGGTTTACATCGCATCCTTCTCCACATTGCCAGGAGAATGATTGTGCGACAGGCCTTCGCTTGCAGAGGGAGGCGGCTCCAGCATCGGGAAGAGCGGGGGAGTGGGGGGTGGGTGGGCTGGGGAGGGTGCTTTGGGGCAGACCCCCTTGGGGGCCACTTTATCAGCAGCTGCAGCTTCTCTGGCTGGGTGCGTTTTCCTTCCCTCCCTCCCTCTCTTTTCCCTTCTTTCCTGCTTCTGCGCTTTCTCTCTCCCCCTCGTTTCTTTCCCTCCTTCCTTCTTTCTTCCTTCTCTGTCCTTCATTCTTTCCCTCCCTCTCTCCACTTTCCTTCCTTCCTTCCTTCTTTCCTTCCTTCCTTCCTTCCCTTAATCTCCTTCCTTCCTTATTTCCAACTTTAGTTCCTTCCTTCCCCCTCCCTTTTATTTCCTTCCTTCCTTCCTTCCCTTAACCTCCTTCCTTCCTTATTTCCAATTTTAGTTTCTTCCTTCCTCCACCTCCCTTTTCTTTCCTTCCTTCCTTCCTTCCTTCCTTCCTTCCTTCCTTCTTTCCTTCCTTCCTTTCTTATCTTCTTCCTTCCTTATTTCCAACTTTAGTTCCTTCCTTCCCCATCTCCCTTTTCTTTCCTTCTTCCTTCCTTCCTTCCTTCCTTCCTTCCTTCCCTTCTCTCTTCTTTCCTGCTTCTGCGCTTTCTCTCTCCCTCTCGTTTCTCTCCTTCTTTCCTCTTTCTCTGTCCTTCATTCTTTCCCTCCCTCTCTCCTCCTTCCTTCCTTCCTTCCTTCCTTCCTTCCTTCCTTCCTTCCTTCCTTCCCCAGTTTCTTTTGGCAAACACGCTCGAATTTTAGGGAGGTTTGTAGCACAGCTGGCTGAGAGACCCTGAACGGCAGTAGAAAAATTGTGACTTACGACTGAGAAAGGCCATTTTCACCTTCCCCAGACTCCTAGGAAGGCTCTGGAGCCTGAGGAGAGAGAAAAACAGGCCCACCGGATCATCGCATGCCAGGAGCAGGGGGAGGGGGGTTGCATGCACGGGGGCGGGGCCCATAGAATTATGGCATTGGGCACGTGCGCTCATGACCCCCCACGCTCCCCCTCGCTCCTGGCATGCAATGGCCAAAAGGTTAGCCATCATTGTCTTATACAATCTTATACAGTCTGTTTTGGAAAATAGCTGGGGTATCAAAATTCAGACACTTGGCAACTGGTTCGTATATATGACGGTCGGTCGCAGTGTCCCCCCCAGGGTCCCTTTTGCGACCTTCCAGCAAACAATGTCAGGGGGGAAGCCGGATTCACTTAACAACCAGATTAACCTAACTTAACAAGGCTTGCTTAACCACTGTGGCAAGGAAGTCATAAAATAAGCCACAAATTATTTCCCAGTCGCTTTAGCAAACCTACTTCGTTAAATTTGCCGAATGTTTTAGCTGGTTGAAAGTCACTTTCCTGAGTGTTTCCTGCGCTCTGCTGGAGACCTGCTCTAATCAATGCATCCGGGGATGGTTATAATCCGGTTTGGAAGGAAGGAGAGGAAGTGACAAATTAAGCTCCTAATTAGGGTTGACCTCCGGAGAAGCAGGGCGCAAAGGTGGGAGACACGGAGGGGGGGGAGGGCTCTCTGTATTATTAGCAGCGCTGTAGAATTCCGGCCACCGCGGTGATTACAGCTTGATCGAAGAAAAATGAGATGCGTGCTCATTTGCTTAGATGGTCTCCGGGTCATGGTTTTAACCTTAGTTTGAACCGGGTTAAAGGTTAAGAGCCAAGAATGCACAAAGGACTTAGAAAATTGTGCATTGTGCAGTGGAGAAGGTGGGGGAGGGGGGTTGTCAGTGCCAGAATGGTTGGGGGCCAGCCTCTTATAGCATCTAGCAGAGCAAAGATGCTGGGTTAAGGGTTTTGTCTGGCATCTAGGCTAAGTCATAAAACCGTACAGTTGGGAGAGAGACTCTAATGGTCTGTGGAAAAGACCTTGAGAGACAGGAGGAAGAGACACAGACTAGACAATAATCAGATAAGAGGAAGACGAACCCTTACAAGAAAGCGGGATGTGGGAAACATCTCAGAAGGTACCCTCCCTAGTTTCTTTGGCTGTAAAGAGGAGGGGGCAGAAATATTGCAGTGGTCTATGGGAATGGCCTTGGGAGACAGCAGGAAGAGATGTAGACAAGACAACAGTCAGATAAGAGGCAGCTGAGCCCACGGATGGAAAAGGGGTGTGGGAAGCATCTCAGGAGGGACCCTCCCTAGTTTCTTTGGCTGGGGAGAGGGCAGAAATATTGTAATGGTCTGTGGGAAAGACCTTGAGAGACAGGAGGAAGAGACACAGACTAGACAATAATAAGAGGCAGATGAACCCTTAGAAGAAAGAGGGATGTGAGAAGCATCTCAGAAGGGACCCTCCCTAGATTCTTTGTCTGTAAAGAAGAGGTGGCAGAAATATTGTAATGGTCTGTGGGAATGGCCTTGAGAGACAGGAGGAAGAGACACAGACTAGACAATAATCAGATAAGAGGCTGCTGAACCCTTGGAAGAAATAGGGGTGTGGGAAGCATCACAGAAGAGACCCTCCCTAGTTTCTTTGGCTGTAAAGGTAAGGGGGGGGAAGTGGTACTTTCAGACTTGCGAGATTCTGTTCCTGTCCTGGTCAATGGGAATGACTTGAGAGACAGGAGGAAGAGACGGAGACTAGACATTGGTCAGATAAGAAACAGCTGAGCCCCCAGAAGGAAAAGGGGTGTTAGAAGCATCTCACAAGACACCCTCCCTAGTTTCTTAAACTGTAGAGATGAGTGGGGGGGGGCAGAGGAGAGAGAGGTTGCAACGTTCTGTTCCTGTAACCATACAGTAAAAATAGAACTAGTATTCTTGAATGCACTTCTTGTCTGAATCACCTTTCCAGGCTGACAGGGTCTTAGAGGTCCTATAGTCCACCCACCACCACCACTTGGTGCAAGATCTGCTAAGGGGCTTGGGAAAGATGGCAAGCCAGCCTCTCTTGGAAGCCCCCAACCCAGAGGGAAGAGATTCTCTCATGAGTCAGGTTGTTCCGCAGGTTAAATCGCCTCCCATCCACAGATTCTTCCTCCTCCCTCTCCCTCTCCCTCCCTCTCATATTCTCCCTCCCTCCCTCTCCCTCCCTCCCCTCCCCTCCCTCCCTCTCCCTCTCTCCAGAAAATTGAATCTTTTGCTGTGAATGTGAAATCTTTTTGAGGTCATTTTGAGTGAGAGGATTTCAAGATTTATTGTTGTTGGGGTTTTTTTTTTTTTGGAGGTTATCTCTGCTTTCTCTCCAAGTGGAATTATGCAAATGTAATATTTTGGATCGTTCTGTTTCTTTCGCTCCGGCGTGGACCCAAAACACGGGCAGCAGAATAGATGTTGACATTTTGATAGGTCTTGGAAGAAAAAAACGCGATGGTGTTGGGTTTATTGTTTCTCTCTCTCTCGCTTACTCTCTTTTTTCCTCCTCCCTGATTGTTTATTTATTTGCCAGCCTATGTTAAGCTGCTTTGCAAAAACCGAGGCTGGTTGAAATAGAAATATCAGCAAATTTTTAATTTTTTCTTGCAGTTCGTTTGCGTCTCCGTTTCTCGCACTATGAAACTGAAGAAGGTTGTTAGAGAGTAGATTTAAAAAAAACCATCGAGCAAAGCCCCTCTGCTTTCCCTTAAAAGCCAAGCCCCCTCTCTTTGCTTTCTCCCTTCTTGCTCGAAGACACAAAAGAGGAAGAGAGAGAGAGAGGGAAAGAGAGAGAGAAGGAAAGAAAGAGAAAGAGAGAGAGAAAAAGAGAAAGAGAAAGAGAGAAAGAGAGAGAAAGATAGCAAGAAAGAGAGAGAGAAAGAGAGAGAGAGAAAGAAAAAGAGAGAGAAAGAAAAAGAAAAAGAAAAAGAAAAAGAGAGAGAAAGAGAGGAAGAGAGAGAGAAAGAGAGAGAGAGAAGGAAAGAAAGAAAGGGAGAAAGGAGAAAGAGAGAGAGAAAGAAAAAGAGAGAGAGAAGGAAAGAAAGAGAAAGAGAGAGAGAAAAAGAGAAAGAGAAAGAGAGAAAGAGAGAGAAAGATAGCAAGAAAGAGAGAAAGAGAGAGAGAGAAGGAAAGAAAGAAAGGGAGAAAGGAGAAAGAGAGAGAGAAAGAAAAAGAGAGAGAAAGAAAGAGAGAAGGAAAAGAGAAAGAAAAAAGAGAAAGAAAGAAAAAAGAGAAAGAGAGAAAAAGAAAGAGAGAAAGAAAGAGAAAGACAGAGAAAGATAGCAAGAAAGAGAGAGAGAAAGAGAGAGAGAGAAAGAAAGAGAAAGAGAGAGAGAAAGAGTGTTCTGCTTTAATGAACCCCAGAGACGGGCTAAAGAAGAGAACTGACGATCTTCTCTTTCATTTTTCAAGGTGTGCAGAGAACAGAACAAAACAAAACAGTTGGAAGGGACCTTGGAGGTCTTCTAGTCCAACCCCCTGCTCAAGCAGGACACCCTATACAATTCCGGACAAGTGGCTGTCCAATTGCACTGCATAGCCCCCCCAAAACCTCTTCGGTTGTAGAGGGGATCGGGGAGGCACAGTTAGTAGGGCAGCTGTTAACAACGCAGGGAATTATGCCCGTATTGTGTCATTCAACCCTTTTTCAACAACAGGTAGTATTCAACTTACAACCATTTGTTTAGTGACTGTTCAATCAAAAGAGACAGTTTCCTCTTTCTTTCTTTCTCTCTCTCTTTCTCTGTCCCTCTCACTGTCTCTCTTTCTCCTTTTTCTTTCTCTTTCTGTCTCTCTCTTTCTCCCTGTGTCTCTCTTTCTCTTTCTCTCTCTGTTCCTGTCCCTTTCTTTCTTTCTTTCTTTCTTTCTTTCTTTCTTTCTTTCTTTCTTTTCTCTCGCTCTCTCTTTCTCTGTGTCTCTTTCTGTCTGTCTTTCTCTGTCTCTTTCCCTCCTCTTTTCTTTCTCTTTCTCTCTCTGTTCCTGTCTCTTTCTTTCTTTCTTTCTTTCTTTCTTTCTTTCTTTCTTTCTTTCTTTTCTTTCTCTCTCTCTCTCTGTGTCTCTTTCTGTCTGTCTTTCTCTGTCTCTTTCCCTCCTCTTTTCTTTCTCTTTCTATCTCTGTTCCTCTCTCTCTCTTTCTTTCTTTCTTTCTCTCTCTCTCTCTCTCTCTCTCTGTGTCTCTTTCTGTCTGTCTTTCTCTGTCTCTTTCCCTCCTCTTTTCTTTCTCTTTCTATCTCTCTGTCTCTTTCTCTCTCTCTCTCTCTCCCTGTCTCTCTCTTCCTCTCTCTGTTCCTGTCTCTGTCTTTCTGTCTTTCTTTCTTTCTTTCCTTTCTTTCTTTCTTTCTTTCTTTCTTTCTTTCTTTCTTTTCTTTCTTTCTCTCTCTCTCTCCTTCCTTCCTTCCTTCCTTCCTTCCTTCCTTCTCTGTCTCTCTCTGTCTCTCTCTCTTTCTCTTTCTCTCTCTGTTCCTGTCTCTGTCTTCCTGTCTGTCTGTCTTTTTCTTTCTTTCTTTCTTTCTTTCTTTCTTTCTTTCTTTCTTTCTTTCTTTCTTTCTTTCTCTCTCTCTCTCTCTCTCTCTCTCTCCTTCCTTCCTTCCTTCCTTCCTTCCTTCCTTGCTTCCTTCCTTCCTTCCTTCTCTCTCTCCCTCTCCCTCTCTTTCTCTGTCTCTCCCCCCCCTCTTAAGATCGCCCCCTCTCACCCTCCCCGTCCTCTTCCTCCCTCCCCCCGCATCCCCTTTTCCTTTTGCGCCTCCCTGTGTCATTCTCCGCCCGTTCCTCTTTGCCTGGAATTCAGTGTCTGCTTTTTAAAAAAAAAAAAAAAAATACCCCCCTTCCTCCCCATCATCGAACTCAGGGCTTTCTAACAGATGGCCGTCCCCATCAGCGGCTTCTCCTGCGTGCAAATTACTGACAAAACTCAAAAGACGAGATGCAGCCATAAAACGCCGGTTGTGTTAAATCACCAATTTCGTTCGCTCCATATGTACACTTATTATGCGCGGAGGCTGCGTGCGCCTGCCCGGCAATATTGCCCCCAATCCTGGAAGTTTGCAAAACGCCCCCCCCCCAAACCCTCACCCTCCCTCATTTCCATTTTTTTCTCCGCCGAGCTTCTGTGATTTCTTGATGGGTTTCCCAGGGAGTAAAGGTCATTTAAAGGCAAAAAAAAAAATCTCCTTTTTTCTGGCCAAAGCTGCCAACTGTTCAAACAAGATACGGCCCCACGGAGGAGCTGCTGAAGAGATGGAGCAGAGAAGAAGGCCAGGAAGAAGGCGCACCTGGGCTTTTATACTGGCCAATGGGACACAGGTAGAGACTCTCCCGAGTTTCTTTGGAGGGCCCGAAACACGTTTGGAATTGCAATTATAACTCGTATCCCGGTGCTTCGAACACGCATGTTTACAAAATGCACATCGGTTCATTTCCCCACACCCCCCAATGCATGTTTGTAAAAGCCCTCCGTTAACCAAGCGGGGCAGAATTCGAACAGCATGCGAAGCGAATGGGAGGGACTACGGAGTGGTGGTGGGGGGAAACACCCCACAGGTGGTCCTCGACTTACGACCGCGACGAAGGCAGGTGTCCTGTGCTGCTGAGGTTTTTTCTTTGGAAGTCTCTACCTGTGTCCCACTGGCCAATATAAAAGCCCAGGTGCGCCTTCTTCCTGGCCTTCTTCTCTGCTCCATCTCGTCAGCAGCTCCTCCGTGGGGCCGTATCTTGTTTGAAGAGCTTTGGCCTGATAAAAGGGTCTCCTATTAAGGGGCTTCCTTCCTCCCTTTCATCAGGAAAGGCCATTGGAAAAACGGGATGGAGTGTGTGGGGGTGGGGGGTGGGGGGGTGGGGGAAGAATTGAGGGAGAAAAATGCAGAGAAAAGAACATTGGGAAGTGTTTATTTTTCTGGAGGGATGCTTGGGCAAACACCAGCCCAGCAATGGATGCTGCATTCAAAAGTTTTGTCAGCTGGCTGTTCTCTCTTCCCTTCTCTCTCTCTCTCTCTCTCTCTCTCTTTCTCCTTCTCCTTCTCCTCCTTCCCGTTCCCCTTCTTTTTCTTTTTCTTTTTCACTTTCTCTTTCTCCTCCTTCCCCTCCTTTTTCCCTCCTCTTTCCTTCCTTCTTCTCTTTCTCCTCCTCCTCCACTACTACTACTACTACTACTACTTCTTCTTCTTCTTCTTCTTCTTCTTCTTCTTCTTCTTCTTCTTCTTCTTCTTCTTCTTCTTCTTCTCCTTCTCCTTCTCCTTCTCCTTCTCCTTCTTCTTCGCCTTCTTCTTCTTCTTCGCCTTCGCCTTCGCCTTCGCCTTCTCCCCCTCCTCTTTCCTCCCCCTCCTCCTCCTTCCTCTTCTCCTTCTCCTTCTTTTTCTCCCCCTCCTCTTTCCTCCTCCTCCTCCTCCTCCTCCTCCTTCTCCTTCTCCTTCTCCCCCTCCTCTTTCCTTCTTTCTTCTCCTCTTTTTTCTCCACCACTTTCTTCTTCTCTTTTTCTCCTCCTTTCCCTTCCTTCCTTCCTTCCTTCCTTCCTTCCTTCCTTCCTTCTTCCCTCCTCTTACTTCTTCTCCTTTTTCTCAATTCCTCCTCCTTCTCCTCCTCCCCCCCCCCCACCCCATCAAAGCTTACATTTCCAGTATCTTTCAAGCCCTGGGAAACCCACGGAATAAATCACCATTAAAAATGCTGGTCACCCTGAATAAATATCCCAGCTGCATATCGGAATATTTTGATGGCGGGCAAGACATCTATCTTAGACTCCGGGAGGTTAGAGGGAGCAGAGGGAAGGAGATAAAGCTATTTCTGATGGGGAATAACTTTTGAACAAGGCAAAAAAGACATTGTACCCACTGTCAAGAGAGCCACGTTGGGTAAGACAGGCTGAGATGTTAACTCAGCGGAGAAGGCTGTGGAGGAACAGAACAGGAAGTGATCTTAGCAAGGGAACAGGGTCCGAGTCAGCAGAGAGGATGGACTTGCCGTCATCTGGATCACATACCCTGAGAAATCTGTTGCAGACCTTTCCCTTTTAACAGATTAACAGAGTTGGAAGGGACCTCGGAGGTCTCCTAGTCCGACCCACTGCTCAAGCAGGAGATCCTATTCCATTCCAGACAAGTGGTTGTCCAGTCTCCCTCTCTCTCTGTATCCCTCTCTCCCCCTCTCTCTGTATCTCTCTCTCCCTCTCTCTGAATCTCTCTCCCTCTATCTCTCTCTCCCCCTCTCTCTGTATCTCTCTCTCTGTATCTCTCTTTCCCACTCTCTCTGAATCTCTCTCTTCCTCTCTCTCTGTATATCTCTCTCTCCCTCTCTCTGTATCTCTCTCTCCCTCTCTCTCTCTCTCTCCCCCTCTCTCTCTCTATCTCCCTCTCCCTCTCTCTGTGTATCTCTCTCTCCCTCTCTCTCTGTATCTCTCTCCCCCTCTCTCTGAATCTCTCTCCCTCTATCTCTCTCTCCCCCTCTCTCTGTATCTCTCTCTGTATCTCTCTTTCCCGCTCTCTCTGAATCTCTCTCTCCCTCTCTCTCTGAATCTCTCTCTCCCTCTCTGTATCTCTCTCTCCCTCTCTCTCTGTATCTCTCTCTCTCTCTCCCTCTCTCTCTATCTCTCTCTCCCTCTCTCTCTCTATCTCTCTCTCCCCCCTCTCTCTCCCTCTCTATCTCTATCTCTCTCTCCCCCTCTCTATCTCTCTCTCCCTCTCTCTATCTCTCTCTCCCTCTCTCCCTCTCTCTCTCTCTCCCTCTCTATCTCTCTCTCCCTCTCTCTCTGTATCTCTCTCTCTCCCTCTCTCTGTATCTCTCCCCCTCTCTTTGTATCTCTCTCTCCCTCACACTCTGTATCTCTCTCTGTCTCTCTCTCTCCCCCACTCTCTGTATCTCTCTCTCCCTCTCTCTCTGTATCTCTCTCTCCCTCTCTCTCTGTATCTCTCCCCTTCTCTCTGTATCTCTCTCTCTCTCCCTCTCTCTCTGTATCTCTCTCTCTCCCTCTCTCTCTGTATCTCTCTCTCCCTCTCTCTCTGTATCTCTCTCTCCCTCTCTCTCTGTATCTCTCCCCTTCTCTCTGTATCTCTCTCTCTCTCCCTCTCTCTCTGTATCTCTCTCTCTCCCTCTCTCTCTGTATCTCTCTCTCCCCCTCTCTCTGTATCTCGCTGTCTCGCCAGCCAGTGGTGAGATCACCTGACAGGGAGCCACAGCAGAGGGCCCAAAGAGCCGCATACAGCTCCGGAGCCGCAGGTTGCTGACCCCTGATCCAGAGCTTTCAAGGACATCTCTCCTTGCCTTGACCTTGGGCTCTTTGGAGATGTTGACTTCCGGCATCCTTTTCACCCCTTCTAATGAGCTGCCGTACTTTCGTGGCCGTTGAACGGGAAGGGTCTCTTGAAGCCAACATTTCCTCTTGAGAATTTGGCCTTCCGCTCAAGCCAAGAAACTTTGTGCTAAATTTAAAGAGCTATTAAAAAAAAGTCAAAAAAAATCTAGGATGCTATAGAGACAAGCGGAGAGGTTTTTTGGGGCCGGTTCTCTCCAAGCCTGATTTACACCACACGCCCGAATGTCTCTCTCGGTCCTGGGTCAGCCTGGATTTATGTATATAATTAGTATTAATCAACAATCAGAGGAGAACTCTGGAGTAAATCAAGGATTTTTAATTAGACTGCTGGATTGCGTAAAATATCTTCCGAGGCTGTGAGGGCAGGAGGGCTTCCGTCATGGCCTATTCATTAGCTTCTAGGTCTGATGGCTTTCCCCCCAACTCCGACTAATGGGGTGGGGGGGTGTTGGCGTCTTGCATTTGCCTCCTAGAATTGTGGGGTGGGGGTATTTGTGAATCTCTCCTGTCTTGGAGGTTGAATCTAGAATTCAAGGCAAGATCTTTGGAATGACTTGCCTTCAGAAGTTGAGGGGACTCCATCACTGGGGGTTTCCAAGGACAGATGGGGGGGGGGCGGGGGGCGGATGACAATCATCTCTGAAATGGAGTCTTCTGCTTGAGCAGAGAGTTGGACTAGAAGACCTCCGAGGTCCCTTCCGATTTTGTGACTCTTTGACTAAAAGATCCAGATTCTGTTCTGTTCTGTTCTGTTCTGTTCTGTTCTGTTCTGTTCTGTTCTGTTCTGTTCTATTCTATTCTATTCTATTCGTCTTATTCTCTTCTCATTCTCTTCCTCGTCTCTTCTCTTATTCTATTCTATTCTACCCTACTCTTCTTGTTCTCTTCTCTTTTTGTTCTCTTCTCTTCTTGTTCTCTTCTCTTCTACTCTTCTCTTCTCTTCTACTCTTCTCTTCTCTTCTACTCTACTCTTCTTCTCTTCTTCTTCTCTTCCTCGTCTCGTCTCTTATTCTATTCTACTCTACTCTTCCTGTTCTCTTCTCTTTTTGTTCTCTTCTCTTCTTGTTCTCTTCTCTTCTACTATTCTCTTCTCTTCTACTATTCTTCTTCTCTTCTCTTCTCTTCTTCTCTTCTCTTCTACTCTTCTCTTCTCTTCTACTCTACTCTTCTTCTCTTCTCATTCTCTTCCTCATCTTGTCTCTTATTCTATTCTATTCTATTCTATTCTATTCTATTCTATTCTATTCTATTCTACTCTATTCTTCTTCTCTTCTTCTTCTCTTCTCTTCTTCTCTTCTCTTCTCTTCTCTTCTACTCTACTCTTCTTCTTCTCTTCTCATTCTCTTCCTCATCTTGTCTCTTATTCTCTTCTCTTCTCTTCTACTCTACTCTTCTTCTCTTCTTGTTCTCTTCTCTTCTCTTCTCTTCTCTTCTCTTCTCTTCTCTTCTCTTCTCTTCTCTTCTCTTCTTCTATTCCAATCTACATTCTATTCTATTCTATTCTATTCTATTCTATTCTATTCTATTCTATTCTATTCTATTCTATTCTATTCCATTCCATTCCATTCCATTCCATTCCACTCCACTCCACTCCACTCCACTCCACTCCACTCCACTCCACTCTCTACTCCAAGAATAGATGCAAGTCATGAATCCTTCAGGCGTTGAGGCCACCGCCTGTCAAAGCCTTAACTTCAGGTTTGAAGAGCTTCTCCAAAATGTGTAACTCACAAGTGGCTGCCTTGTTTATAAATATTGACTGCTTTTCTAGTGCTCTCTCAAGTTCTCCGCCAGCGTGGTCTCTTGGTGGGAAGACCATGTGTGAAGGATGGCAGTTCCTTGGCTGATCTCGGCAAAAA
>NC_142077.1:1327500-1390000 GCF_059756535.1 Pantherophis guttatus
AGACCTAAAACCCTCCCTTTCCGTTCCCCACTCCCCTGCACACATTGGCCATCTTCCAAGTCACTCTACCCCTAATCTACTGCTCTAGCTCAAAGGAATTTCCCCCCTCCCATCCCATCTCCTAGGGGACATTATCTCCAGGGAAAATAAGTAGGTGAAAAGTCAAACGTCCCTTTCCAGATGCCTTTGCTTCTCCTTCTTATGTCAGCACTAGAGTAAATGCAGCTTGAAGTGCTGACAGTTGTCTGGGTACAAATCATTTTAGGAAGTAATAATCAAAGCGTTTTCAACAATGTTCATTGCATTAATATCCATTATACTAATATTAATAACAGTAATAATCACACTATTTGTTTAACCAATTTAACACGCCTTCATTGTATCACTGATCCTTTCATATATTTCCCTAGTTTCTAGCTCCTGTCTCTTCTTGAAGACCTCCAGCGATGGACCACCCATAACTTCTGGTGGCAAGTCGTTCCACAGGTTAATTGTTCTCACCGTCAAGGAAATTTCTCCTTAGTTCTAAGTTGCTTCTCTCATTGGTTAGTTTCCATGCCCTGAGGTTAGTTTCTGCCCCAGAGAAGAGGGGGTCCGTCAAACCCATTTTCCAAAGCCCCTGAAGGCAGGACAAGAAACAACGGATGGAAACTCATCAAGGAGAGAAGCAACCTAGAACTAAGGAGAAATGTCCTAACTGTCAGCACTCCAAACTACATTCGTTCCAGTGCTGACATAAGGAGGAGAAGAGGGGGGCAGCTGGCAAGAGGACGCTTGACTTTTCACCTACTTATTTTCCCTGAAGATAATATCCCCTAGGAGATGGGATGGGAGGAGGGACATTCCTGGGAGCTGAAGTAGTAGATATGGGGAGAGTGATTTGGAAGATGGCCAATGAGACGCAGAGAATTGGGGAACGGAAAGGGAAGGTTTGGGGTCAGGAAGTCAGTGTTGGCTATGCCACAATCGGGGACAGGTTGTCGTGCTTAATAAATGAAAGATTTCATCAAAGACTATTTGTTTGGAAATGCAATTTGTTTGAGACGACCCCGAAACCTGACACTAACAGTGAGGACAATCAACCAGTGGAACAGCCTGCCACCAGAAGTTGTGGTTGCTCCATCACTGGAGACTTTTAAGAAGAGACTGGACAACCTTTTGTCTGAAATGGCCTAGGGTCTCCTCCTTGAGCAGGGGGCTGGACTAGTTGACCTCCGAGGTCCCTTCCAACTCTGTTATTGTGTTATTCTTCTTTTGCCTTCCGGTGCTTTGGAAAACAGGGGGACCCCCTTCTTCTTGGGGCAGCCCTTCAGATACCGAAACACTGGCTTCATGTCACCCTCGGTCCTTCTTTTTCATTCAACTAGACATCCCCAATTCCTTGCACCCCCTTTTGCCAGCCCTGGGCGTACAAGAGGAGGAAAAAGAAGGAAAATAAGAAAGTCTATAACTCAGCCGGCGCGGAAGACAAAGTGGCAGAGAGGCTGCAGCTGAGCTGTCAAATTCGGGGATTTGTGTTCGGGGGCCGAAGCAGGAGGTGGGCCTTTCGTCTGTAGCTTTGCGACAAGGAACCTGACATATACTAAGATATTTTGCTGAGCCTTCCACACCCCCCCCCCACCTTCCCTCCCTCCTTTCCGACCGAGGCCAAAACTCAGGCCGTATCTCAAGGCTAAAAGGCAAGGGCTTGTTCCGAAAAACCAACACAGAGCCCAGAACTGATGGATGGCCTGGAGTTGTGTTGCCACAAGTTGTGAGCTGCTGGATGCTCAGGGTCTGGCTGGAGGGAGAGTGATGGCTTGATCGACGTGGCTGGCTGGGGAATTTTGGGAGATGAAGTCCACGCCTCTTTAAAACTCTGCCTTAATTCTCAAAGGACAGGAGGAGGAGGAGGAGGAAGAGGAAGAAGAGAAGGAGGAGGAGGAAGAGGAGGTAGAGGAAGAGGAAGAGGAGGAAGAGGAGGAAGATGATGAGGAAGAAAAGGAGGAGGAAGAGAAGGAGCATGAGAAGGAAGAGGATGAGAAGAAAGAGGAAGAAGAGGAAGCGAATGAGGAAGAGGAAGAAGAGGAAGAGGAGGAGGAAGAGAAGGAAGAAGAAGAGGAAGAGGAGGAGGAGGAGGTGCATGAGAAGGAAGAGGAAGAGAGGGAGGAGGATAAGGGAGAAGAGGGAGAGGAGAGGAAGAGGAAGAAGAGGAGAAAAGAGGAAGAGGAGGAGGAGGAAAAGAAGAAAAGGAAGAGGAGGAGGAAGAAAAGGAAGAGGAGGAAGAGGAGGAAAAGAGGAAAAGGAAGAGGAGGAGGTGCATGAGAAGGAAGAGGAAGAGAGGGAGGAGGATAAGGGAGAAGAGGGAGAGGAGAGGAAGAGGAAGAGGAGGAGAAAAGAGGAAGAGGAGGAGGAGGAAAAGAAGAAAAGGAAGAGGAGGAGGAAAAGGAAGAGGAGGAAAAGAGGTAAAGGAAGAGGAGGAGGTACATGAGAAGGAAGAGGAAGAGGAGAGGAAGAGAAAGAGGAAGAGGAGGAGAAAAGAGGAAGAGGAGGAGGAGGAAAAGAGGAAAAGGAAGAAGAGGAGGAAGAAAAAGAGGAAGAGGGAGAAGAGGAAGAGAAGGAAGAGGAGGTGGAGGTGGAGGAGCCTGCTCCTTTAATCAGGAATGCAAAAGGAAATATTTAAAATTGGAATCAGTTCTAAATCATATTAAACCTCTTTTGGGTTATATATTTTTTTCTCCCCTCCTTCAAAAAAAGAAGGATTTTTTTCTGGTAATCTGCATGTTTAATTAAATTTAATCAAGTCACCAGTCAATTGAAAAAAAAAAGGTGATGCAATCATTCAACTGGCAGCAAATCCAATCACCTCTACTTGCCTGCTACAATTAAAAAGACGGATAAGTCCTCCATTCTCCTCGGGTTCAAAAGAAAAAAAAAAAACTCCAGAATTTTAGCCTGTTTAAACCATCCAAGGCGAGAAGAGGTTTTAGGCCTCGGTTGAAACTCGCTGCCTTTTTAACCAATAATTTGGGATGTGAAGCCGCTGGTGATCTCTGAGCTTGGTTTTTTTCTTGCAGACATTTTGTTATCCAGCTATAAAAAAAGGGAGCAAACCCTACTCCCTTCTAGCACTGATGATGTTCCCTAGTTGGGTCATGAAACGTCTACAAGTAAACAACCCAGCTCAGAGAACGCCAAGGACCCCGCAGTCCTCCTCTTCCTCTTCCTCCTCCTCTTCCTCCTCTCTCCTCCTCCTCCTCCCTCTTCTCCTTCTCCCTTTTCTCCTCCTCATCCTCCTCCTCTTCCTCCCCTTCATTTCTTTCCCTTCCTTCTTCCTTCTTCCTTCTTCCTCTTCCTGTGCTCCTCCTCCTTTCTTCTTCCTCCCCTTCATTTCTTCTCCTTCCTTCTTCCTCTCCCCCCGTCCTTCTCTTTGCAAACCCCACTCTCTTTTAGCACTGATGATGTTACTAAGTTGGGTCATGAAATGTCTACAAGAAAACAATCCAGCTCAGAGAACACCAAGGACCCCCCACAGTCCTCCTCCTCCTCCTCCTCTTCTTCCTCCTCCTTAATTACATAATTCACACCATCCGCAGGACGAGGGCAACTCGGCACCTGAGATGCCATCCTGGCTTGTAACAGATGCTTCTGCCGTCCGCCGAGCGGCTTCTGTAAGAATTATTATTTTCAGCTTCTTGTCAGATTTATGCCGAAGCTCTAGAGGTGGACGTTTGCTTCGGAGCCTGAAATGTGTTTTGCATATCGGCTCAGCCCGAAAAGAACACCTTAAATACACCCTGACTTTTACAGAAGAGACCGTTCCCAACAGCTGGCAAGGGGTTACTCGCAGAATTCTCAATTTCTAAGCATGGACCCTCGCTTCTGCTCCGACCCCTGGTTAACATCACTATTAATTTAACCGTGTAACAGAGTAGGAGGGGACCTTGGAGGTCTTCTAGTCCAACCCCTTGCTCAAGCAGAAGACAGTTTTGGACAAATGGCTGTCCGTTCTCGTCGTAAAAACCTCGTTCTCGCAGGACAAGAAGCAATGGGTGGAAACTAACCAAGGAGAGAAGCAACCTAGAATGAAGGAGTAATTTCCTGACAGTGGGAACAATTAATCAGTGGAACAACTTGCCTCCAGAAGTTGACCTTGGCCCATTGACCTTGGAAGTTCTTCCTTTCCCGGAGCCAATTTTTAGCCAGACTGAGTCATTCCCAGATCCCTTCTTTTCTGCAGGCAACTCCGAAGGACGGAACAATAAAAGATTGATTTTAGAAAACTGGGCCTCCTCACAGATGGAATTTGCTTGACCTTACTCCTTAGCTCTAGAAAACTTGGAGTTTCCATTACTGTCTCAATATTTACTGCGTAGCCCGAGTTCCCGATTAAATTATACGCCTGACATTTACCAAATTTTTATGTGACAATTTAGAAGAAAACTGGATGCACTAAACAGGCTTATTAATATTGCAGTAATGCGATTAGGTGAATATCATAGTCTCGGCGCTCAAAAGGGCTCGTAATTTATGGCGGAGGCTAGTTCGGGGGCCGAATGACCAACGGCGTGCCCGCTATTTTGGAGAAAGAGGTGAATTTCAACAAAGGAACAATGACCTTTTAAAAAAAGAAAATCAAGGTGGGAGCATTAAGGCTGCCTCGACATCCTCTTGGTTGAGTTAATTTTGCTTTATTGTAAAACGACGTTAAAGCAAATCTTGCAAGTCTGAAAGTACAATTCTCCCACGGTCTCCTTTACAGCCTGAGAAACTAGGAAGGGTCCCTTATGAGTCTCTTTCTCCACCCGTTATGCAGCTGTGGGTTGTGCTGGCTCTTATCTGACCATTCCCTCACCTGTATCTCTTTTCCCATGGCTCCAGAGATCCTTCCCATGTATCCCTACAAGAACCTTGCAAGTTTGAAAGTACAATCTTTCCTCTCTCGCCTTTACAGCCTGAGAAATTAGGGAAGGTCCCTTCTGAGCTTCTTACCGTTTCCAATACCCAGGTGTAAACTATGTGGTCTCATATCTGACCATTCCCTTAGCTGTGTCTCTTTGCCTCATCCCCCAAGGTCCTTCTCACCTACCCCTAAAAGAATTCTTGCAAGTCTGAAAATATAATTCTCCCACGGTCTCTTTTACAGCCTGAGAAACTCAGGAGGGTCCCTTTTGAGTCTCTTTCTCCATCCATTATGCAGCTGTGGGCTCAGCTGACTGTTATCTGACCATTGCCTTAGTTGTGTCTTTTTCCCTGGTCCCCCAAAGTCTTTCCCACTTACTACAAGAACCTTGCAAGTCTGAAAATACAGTTCTCCCGCCGTCTCCTTTACAGCCTGAGAAACTAGGGAGGGTCCCTTCTGAGCTACTTTCTTTGCCTGCTGTGAGTTACGCTCTTATCTGCCTGTTCCCATGGCTGTGTCTCTTTTCCCTATTCTCCCACATACTACAACAAGAACCTCTTAAGTCTGAAAATACAATTCTCCCGCCGTCTCCTTTAGCGCCTAAGAAACTAGGGAGGGTCCCTTCTGAGCTACTTTCTTTGCCCGTTATGCAGCTGTGAGTTACCCTGTTTCTTTTCTGCCTATTCCCCATGGCTGTGTCTCTTTCCCCCTATCTCCCACATGCTACCACAAGAATCTCGCAAGCCTGAAAGTACAAATTTCCTCCATCTCAGCCGAAAAACTAGGGAGGGTTTCTTTCTTTGCTTATTAGGCAGCTCTGGGCTACGTCCAGAGGTGGTATTCAGCTGGTTCGGGTGAATTGGTAGTGAAAATCGCGGATGGGCCTTCCCATCTGCCCCGGCTCTATGCCGTCCTATTAAGGCAATTTTTGAGGCTGGGCGCATGCGTGGAAGGCACTCGCGTGAGCAAAGCACACGTATGGACGTCTGGGTGATTGTGGGGAAGGTGCACGCATGTGAAGCGAGCGAGCGCACGCGGGGTGAACCGGTGGTTACACAATGTGAAACCCACTGCTGGCTATGTCGTCTCTTATCTGCTCATTCCCTTGATAGCACCTCTTCAGTTCATCTACCAACGTCATTCCCACAAGGTTGTAAGTCGAGAACTACTTTAAAATGACACGATCTTCTTTTTCTTTTTGCTCTGAGAAATATTTTATTTAAGGCTGAATTCCCTGGGTTTTTTTTTGTGTGTGTGTGTGTGTGTCTTCTTCAAACTGCACATCCTCCTTGCCAAAATCGAGAGGCCCGTGAAGTCTGATCCCTAAGTGTGAAAAAGGGCACCCTTTTTTTTAGCGCCGTTGTAACTTCAAACGGTCACTAAATGAACTTTTGTTAAGCGGAGGACTCCTTTTATGGGAGAACTGAGTAAGAATGAATTTTAGGGCTCTTTTAAGAGGTCTGGGCTTCACTAGCTCAAAGCAATCTCTTTCTCGTTTATTCCTCCGTGGAGTAAGCACCCCCTGCAGAGCAGCTGTGGGGTTACGACGTCGGCTCGGGACAATGGACATGGCTCCTGAACCTTTTCCATTAAGTGTGCCCTTTTGCACTCCAATGGAATTATCTCCTGACCCAAGAAACTCGAAGAGAAGTGCAAAAAATAGTCGGGGGAACATCGCCTTTCCACCCTGGGTGTTATTTATGGATGTGTTTGCTCGGGGATCGGATTTAACGGGCCTCTCAATTTTGGCAAAGAGGACGTGCAGTTTGAAGAAGAACACAGAAAAAACAGGGAATTCAGCCTAAAATAAAATATTTCTCGGAGCAAAAAAAAAACAAAAAAACCACCCAAACAACACAAGCCATTTTAAAGGTAGTTCTCGACTTACAACTGTTTCGTTTAGTAACCGTTCAGAGTTACAACAGCACTGGGGGAAAAAAAGAAGACTTGGGACCATTTTTTCCCACACTTATGACCGTCGCTAACTGACTTGTATTTATGACGGTTGCCGTGTCCCCTTTTGGTCCCACGATTCCCCTTTTTGAAGCCTTCTGACAAGCAAAGTCAACTTGGGAAGCCCGATTCGCTTAACAACCGCAGTGATTCACTTAACAGCGGAGGCAAGAGAGGTCGTAAAATGGGACAAAGCTCACTAAACAATGGTCTTGCTCAGACATGGAAATTTTGGTCTCCATTGTGGTCGTATATCGAGGACAAACGACGTAGAATAACAGTGTTGGAAGGGACCTCGGAGGTCATCCAGCCCAACCCCCTGCTCAAGCAGAAGGGGGTTGGGCCCTTTATCATTCCAGACTGAGGAATTCTGGGAGTTTGAAGTTCACAAGGCTTGACGCTGCCAAGTTTGGAGACCCCTGGAGTAGAATGTAGAATCCTAGGACTGGAAGGGACCTCAGAGGTCATCTAGCCCAACCCCCCCTCCCGAATGACCCTCTGTCGGAACAGCTGCAACTTCTGAACTTTTTTTTCCCTGTCAAAGATTCGAAACGTGCCCTCGCCGTGGCTCGCAACACATTCGCACGATCCCCCTGATAGGCTCCGCTGATCCCGGGTTCGAGGACGCCCCTTGTCGGATGTCAGAAAGAGCCGGCGTTTTCCCAACGCTGATGCCGTTTGACAGCCAGGGTGATGAATGGAAGACGGGAGATAGGCCTCTTAAATTTCATACCTGCCCAGCGCAGGAAAAACCGCATCGCCTCCGAAATCCGTCTTTCCCCGAGGCCTCAAATCGGCCAGCTGGAGAGACAAGGGAGCCGTTTTCAAAGGCCACCGAGCCGTAAAAAGAGAAAGAATCCAACATAATCGCGTTTAAGGAGGTCTCCACGGGGAAGCGCTATTATTTGATAACGGATAAATCAGGAAATATTGCCTATCGGAGAGATTTGTTGGTTGAGAACTGACCAGTCACAGATCTGAACCTGGCTGGCTGGTTTTTATTTTGGAGAATGATTTGGAGAGGTTCAGAAGCTTGATTTGTGGGAGAGAACAGAATAACAGAGCTGGGAGGTCATCTAGTCCTAGGGGAGAAAGGAGAGAGAGGGATAGAAGAAAGGGGAAAGGAGAGGAAGAAAAGAAGGGGGAATAAGAGTAGGAGAGAGGGTTAGAAAGGGAGGAAGAGGGGAGGAGTGGGGGAAAGGAAGAAGAAGGAGAGAAGGGGAAGGAGAGGAGGAAAGAAGAAAGTAGAAAAGAATAGAAGAAGGGAGGGAAGGGAAAGAGGGGAGAAGGAGAGGAAGAGTTGTTGGGAAATTAGAATAGAATAGAATAGAATGGAATAGAATAGAATAGAATAGAATAGAATAGAATAGAATAGAATAGAATAGAATAGAATAGAATAGAATAGAAAAAATGGAATGGAATGGAATGGAATGGAATGGAATGGAATATGGAATGGAATGGAATGGAATGGAATAGAATAGAATAGAATAGAATAGAATAGAATAGAATAGAATAGAATAGAATAGAATTTTTTATTAGCCAAGTGTGATTGGACACACAAGGAATTTGCCTTTGGTGCCTACGCTCTCAGTGTACATAAAGAAAAAATAAAATATATTCCTCAAGAAACATAAGATGCAACACTTAGCGATAGTCATAGGTTACTAATAAGCAATCAAATCAAAGTACTAGGAAACAAAACAACATAAATTGTAAAGACAGAAGCTAGATGGTGATAGCTATAAGTGGGAAGAGATAGGTACTAGGAAGGTTGAGGAGAAGAAGAAGAGGGATACAGTCTGAGGACATAATTTGACAGTGTTGTGGGAAAAGGACGGGAAAAGAGAGAAAACGGGGAGGGGGGTGGGGGATCCTGGGCTCCCCCTCCCCCAAATCTTCCTTCGCTTCTCTTCCACATCTTGCGAAGGATTTACGGGTTCGAAGGCTGCCAACTCCAGCTTTTCGTTCCCAAGTTGTTTATGGCTTCAACCGCTGCTAATGTTGTTGTATTTCTTTCGGTTCTTGGTGCTCCACAGCCAAATTACTGTGACTAATGTACTTCTATAAATTTTTGTAACCATCTTCATGGCTGCTGTTGGAGGATGAAGTATCAACGCTTCGTAGTGAATTTAAGGGGGGGGGGGGGTTATGGAGAACCGGGGAAAGGTTGGGCACCCCGCTCTCTTCCTCTTTCCAAAATATCACACAAATATTGTCAGGTTTTTCCTTGATATCAATTTCCCGGAAAGGGTAAAGCCATCAGGTGGAGTGGGGGGGAGAGAAGGAGGGGGGGGGTTCATATCACCCAGTTTCAAATGAATAGTGACAGCTGCTTTATTGGACAAATGGTGGTGCCACATTTTCTCTCATCCGGCAGTGCCAAAAAGTGCATTTTCCGAAAGGAAAAGACGTCGAGCCGCATTTAAGGAGCCGAGGAAGTCGGCGTGGAAGGCAGGCGGGGGGGGGGGGGAAGGGGGGGATGAAAAATCGAGAGTTTATCCCGCATCGACGAAGGGATAGCATCACAATCATTCGACATGTCAGTACCGCTTTATAAGGCCTTGGCAAGGCCACGCTTGGAAGGTTGCATCCAGTTTTGGTCGCCGCGATATAAAAAAAAAAGATATTGAGACTCTGGAAAGAGTGCAGAGAAGAGCAACAAAGAGGATGAAGGGACTGGAGGATAAAACATAGGAAGAACAGTTGCAGGAACCGGGGATGGCTAGTTTCGTGAAGAGAAGGAAAAGGGATGATATGATAGCATCTTCTAATATTTGAGAGGCTGTCCCTGAGAAGAGGGGCTCAACCTCCAAAGCATCCGAAGGCAGGACAGGAAGCAATGGATGGAAATTAATCAAGGAGAGAAGTAGCCTAGAATTAAGGAGAAATTCCCTGACATTGAGAACAATTAACCAGTGGAACAGCTTGCCACTAGAAGTGTGCGTGATCCATCACTGGAGGTTTTCAAGAAGAGACTGGACTGCCATTTGTCTGGAATGGTTGACATCTCCTGCTTCAGCTGAGGGTTGGACTAGAAGACCTCCAAGCTCCCTTCCAGGTCTATGATTCTGAGATAGATAAGATACATGACAGATGGAGGTAGGGATGGATGGATGGATGGAGGTAGGGATGGATGGATGGATGGATGGAGGTGGGATAGGATGGATGGATGGATGGAGGTAGGGAAAGATGGATGGATGGAGGTAGGGAAGGATGGATGGATGGAGGTAGGGAAGGATGGATGGATGGAGGTGGGGAAGGATGGATGGATGGAGGTGGGGAAGGATGGATGGATGGAGGTGGGGAAGGATGGATGGATGGAGGTAGGGAAGGATGGATGGATGGAGGTAGGGAAGGATGGATGGATGGAGGTGGGGAAGGATGGATGGATGGAGGTAGGGAAGGATGGATGGATGGAGGTAGGGAAGGATGGATGGATGGAGGTGGGGAAGGATGGATGGATGGAGGTAGGGAAGGATGGATGGATGGAGGTGGGGAAGGATGGATGGATGGAGGTAGGGAAGGATGGATGGATGGAGGTAGGGAAGGATGGATGGATGGAGGTAGGGAAGGATGGATGGATGGAGGTGGGGAAGGATGGATGGATGGAGGTAGGGAAGGATGGATGGATGGAGGTGGGGAAGGATGGATGGATGGAGGTAGGGAAGGATGGATGGATGGAGGTAGGGAAGGATGGATGGATGGAGGTAGGGAAAGATGGATGGATGGAGGTAGGGATGGATGGATGGATGGAGGTGGGGTAGGATGGATGGATGGAGGTAGGGAAGGATGGATGGATGGAGGTAGGGAAGGATGGATGGAGGTAGGGAAAGATGGATGGATGGCGGTAGGGAAGGATGGATGGATGGAGGTGGGGAAGGATGGATGGGTGGATGGAGGTAGGGAAGGATAGATGGATGGATGGAGGTAGGGAAGGATGGATGGATGGAGGTGGGGAAGGATGGATGGATGGTGGTAGGGAAGGATGGATGGTTGGATGGAGATAAGGAAGGATGGATGGATGGATGGACAGATGGAACAATTTGCCTTCAGAGGTTGTGGGTTCTCCATCACTGGAGCTTTTCAAGAAGACACTGGACAGCCATTTGTCTGGAATGGTTGAGGGTCTCCTTGAGCTGAGGGTTGGGCTAGAAGACCTCCAAGGTCCCTTAGCCAGTTTTCAGGCCTAAGGCGGGACTAGAACTCCCAGGCTCCCTGGTTCTAGCCTTCATCACTAGACCAAACCTAAATCCCCTCTATTATTAGCCTCCTCTCTCTCTCTCCAAGTGAAAAACAGAATATTCCGGATTGTAAAAGGGGAGGGAGAGTTTAGGGGGAGAAAGAGGGGGCTGGTCCTTTCCCTCATTTCACTGAAATGGGTTGCATCATGCAAACTTAAAATTTTGGCAAGCCAATTAGAAAATGCATTAGGTCTTCCTAATTGGCTGAAGGAGTGTGTGAGCCAATGGGGCAGTTCCATGGAGTTAGGTCAGTTTTACTCTAAACCAGGGGTCTTCAAACTTGGCTACTGGCTGAGGGATTCTGGGAGTTGAAGTCCACCAGTCTTAAAAGTGGCCAGGATGGGAGATGCCATGTTCTAAACCAGGGGTCTCCAACCTGGGCAACTTTAAGACTGGTGGACTTCAACTCCCAGAATTCCTCAGCCAGCTTTGCTGGCTGAGGAACTCTGGGAGTTGAAGTCCACCAGTCTTAAAGTTGCCCAGGTTGGATAGCTGGCTGAGGAACTCTGGGAGTTGAAGTCCACAAGCCAAGGTTGGAGATGCCATGTTCTAAACCACTGAGAAGCTTCCATAGTTGGTTGCAGAGAGGTCTCTATAGAGTACAGGTGGGATCTGGGCTGATCTTGCATTATCTGGAAATGTTGTGCAGCTGTGGCTCCTGACTGAGCCTTTTTGTGACCAATAGGAAGTCTTCTGCTCTTTGCCTGTTCTCAGAAGTCTTGGAAAAAGAAACAGGTGGTCCGAAGTCTTGGGAGACAAAGGGAGCATGTCTGTATGGAAGCCATTTTATGCCTTGGCTTCAACCAAGTCTTTTATCCATTAGACACAAAGTTTTCTGAGTGAAGTTCTGCAAGATGGGCCACCAAAAGCAGGAGATAAAAGCTTTGCAATATCCATTGTCCTGCCACCCCTTTGCAGAGGAGGCCAGAAACTCTCATCTCCTGCAGGTTGGTGGGTCAACTTCCATGATGGGTTGTTGGGGTTTTCGTATCATTTGGGGCGATAGTCTTCGTGGCTAAGAAGAAATTGGATGGCTCTTTTTGTCTAACATGGTCTAAGGTCTGCTTGAGAAGGGGGTTGGACTAGAAGACCTCCAAGGTCCCTTCCAGCTCTTATTCTGATTGGTAGATTGAGATGGTCTGCTTGAGCAGGGGGTTGGACCAGAAGGCCTCCAAAACTCCTTTCCAACTCTGTCATTCTGTTAATCCTTACCTTGCAGCCCCCTAATAACGTTGTCCTCCTCTTTTGTCTCGCAGGCCCCAAAATGGCTCTATGATCCTCTACAACAGGAAGAAGGTGAAATACCGCAAAGATGGATATTGCTGGAAGAAACGGAAAGACGGGAAGACTACAAGGGAAGACCACATGAAGCTGAAAGTTCAAGGCGTGGAGGTAGGTGGCTTGGCTGAAAACATCTCCAGAACTTTTCATGCTTGACTTCTTTGATCCTGTGGCATGGGAGAAGGTCTCCAATCTCCTTGGTTTTCCTGTCTGTCTTCTCCAGGTCCCCCCTGATCCTTTGAGGAGAAGGATCTCCTCTTTGTGACTTCTCTTGGTCTTCTTGTGATGTTGCTTTGTATGGTGGGAAGGAAAGGCATATATATCCTTGTGAGATTGGGAGAAGATTCTCTGGTTTTATTTATTTGCTTATGTCGTTGGTGAAGCTATAACAGGATCCAAAATATGGAAATGGCTCTTTTTTTGTTATTGTTGTTGTTGTCTATCAATAGATCTCTTAGCTCGGCGTTTTCTCAATTCCGCTTCTGGTGGATTTCTCCCTGTGCGTTATCCAACTTTTAGCTTTCGTGGCAAATCATTTTAAAACCGTTTGCTTAGCAGATTGGAAAGAAAAAATCGGAACGATGGAGGGTCTTTTATTAAGAAACTATTGTCATTGCAAATTATATTTCCAGGCCAGGAAAAAGCAAATTATTGCAAATTATATTTCCAGGCCAGGAAAAAGTCACAAACCAACCAGGTATTTTTCGGTGCTGTGGGATTTAAGTAACAGAGTTATGTCTGAGCGCTTAAAAAAAAAACCCAAACGATTTTGGCCTGCGGGATGCAATGCATTGCAAAAACAAAAAATTATTTTATTTTCTGCGTACGATTCCTCCTTAACTAGAGACGCTCTCTCTCTCTCTCTCTCTCGGTTTTGATTGATCTCGTCTCTCTCTTTTTCGGCTGCACGGTTTTGACAATGGGGAAAAAAAATATGAAAAGCCACCTTAAACACACACAGACACACAAAAAGGAAGCCTAAAACGTCCCTCCATATAGGTCTGCAGGAGTTGTTGCTGTCGTTTCTTCTGTAAGCGATGTGTTGTGTTGATAAAATATGTCACACCAAGACGGAAAATCCTGGTTAAAAGAACGAGAATGGGTGCCGGAAATTGGAGTTGATAGGGTTAATGTTTCGTGGTCTTTAGAGACATCTGCACAAACCCTGAGCATTTTGGAAAAGGTTGTGCAAAGGATGCCCAGGTTAATTGACAATAGGGATCCCTGCTTTTTTTTTTTTTTTTGCTATGGGGAATGACACAACTGCACAACCTACCCTCCTGGAAAGACCGTGAGAAATAAGATGGCTGCTGATTTGGCAAGGATTGGAGAGAGCGCTCGGTCTAATTTCTCTGCTTCCTGGTGGATCTGGACCTCTGGGCCTCACTTGTCCTCCTTATATCCTGGTTAAAGGTGCTCCATCGGACCCAGCCGTGATCTCCTGGGGTTGGTCTAGAAGACCTCCAAGGTCCCTCCCAACTCTGTGATCCTATTCTAGTCTTAAACACGGAAAACAGTACACGTGTGAAGTCTGGGTCAGCATCTGTGGCATGGAATACCTGCAAATCCCTCCGCCCCCCGCACAGTTATTTAGAACATTTGCAGCTTTCTTAAGAGGGGGGTTTATTTCCCCCAACCCCCCCCCCCCAGTCAAAATGACAGAGAAGAAAAAAAAAATCTGCTCCTGCCTTCTTCTCCAGCCATTCACCTGGTTTACGCACACGGTGTGGTGTTAACGGGTCACAGCCGTACGGGCCTGCGTGCTTTTGAATGGGGGGGGGCGAGGCGGGAGGGTGGGGAAACCGTGAGGTGCAATTAAGCTAATTAATAGCGCATGCAACGGTACAAGGCTCCCTGCGCAGGCCATGTCTGGTACATGATTGGGAACACGGAGTGCAATTGCGGCTATTAGACGTTGCCTCCGTGTGTGTGTCTCTCTCTCTCTCGCTCTCTGTATTATTACAGAAAAGTGATGCACCAACTTTAGAAAGAACCAAGTGCGAATTATGCTCCAGAAGAAGGTTTTGTCGGAGCCGAGTTGGTGGTGACGCCACCTGAGCACGACAATTCCGCCCTGGAGGTGTCCATGCTGCAGAGATCAGGCCAGCAAGAAAACACAATTTTGCGTGGCACTGGCTGAGCTCTGTGAGAGGTAGCTGAGGGCTCGGAGAATATCTCTCGGCCTTTGAAGGGGCGCATTGCGGAAAGAAGTGGTGTGTGTTTTTCGGGGGGGAGAGGAAAGCGTCCTTAGACCTACCGGAATATTGTTTTTAACACCTGTTGGTGGGAAACGCACGCTTGGCTCTCACGCTAAGTGAATCGATGTCTCGGTGAATCCAATAAAATGCAGTTCAGCGGCGAGAAATTTAATTTTCAACGGAATTTAACTTTTAAAATTTTCCCAATTCACACGAATTGGGAAACGAAATCCTGCATCCGCTCTCCTCCCTCTTATTCCAGAACTGTGATGGTATGTGAGGATGAACTTGGGAGACAGGAGGAAGAGAAACAGATTAGACATCAGTCAGATAAGAGGCAGCTGAGAAGGAAAAACGGGTGTGGGAAGCAAGCATCTCAGAAGGGACCCTCCCTAGTTTCTTGGGCTGCAAAAAGGAGGGGGCAGAAATATTGTAATGGTCTGTGGAAAAGACCTTGAGAGACAGGAGGAAGAGACACAGACTAGACAATAATCAGATAAGAGGCAGCTGAGCCCTCATAAGGAAAAGGGGCGTGTGAAGCATCTCAGAAGGGACCTCCCTAGTTTCTTGGGCTGCAAAAAGGAGGGGGCAGAAATATTGTAATGGTCTGTGGAAAAGACCTTGAGAGACAGGAGGAAGAGACACAGACTAGACAATAATCAGATAAGAGGCAGCTGAGCCCTCATAAGGAAAAGGGGCGTGTGAAGCATCTCAGAAGGGACCCTCCCTAGTTTCTTGGGCTGCAAAAAGGAGGGGGCAGAAATATTGTCATGGTCTATGGGAAGGACCTCAGGAGACAGGCGGAAGAGACACAGACTAGACAATAATTAGATCAGAGGCAGCTGAGCCCCCGAGAGAAAAAGGAGTGGGAATCAGAAGGGACCCTCCCTAGTTTCCTTGGCTGCCAAAGTGTGGGGGGGGGAGAGGTGATGGACTTCAAGATTTGCAAGGTTCTGCTCTTTTAATGATCAGTGGGAATGGCCTTGGGAGACAGGAGGAAGAGATGTAGACTAGACAAATAATCAGATAAAAGGCAGACGAACCCTTAGAAGAAATAGGGGTGTGGGAAACATCTCAGAAGGGACCCTCCCTAGTTACTGTGGCCGTAAAGAGGAGGGGGGCAGAAATATTGCAATGGTCTGTGGGAAAGACCTTGAGAGATAGGAGGAAGAGATGCAGACTATACATCCGTCAGATAAGAGGCAGCCAAGCCCTCAGAAGGAAAAAGGGGCATGGGAAGCATCTCAGAAGGGACCCTCCCTACTTTCTTGGGCTACAAAGGTGAGGGGGCAGAAATACTATAGTGGGAAGACCTTGGGAGACAGGAGGAAGAGACGAAGACTAGATAACAGTGAAATAACAGGCAGCTGAGCCTCCAGAAGGAAAAGGGGCGCGAGAAGCATGTCGGAAGGGACCCTCCCTAGTTTCATAGGCTGTAAAGGGGAGGCCATAGCGGGAGATGAAGGTTTGTGTAACCTTACAGTAACAATAAAGCTAGTTCTCCTGGCTATGGACTACCTTTGCAAGGCAGGCAGGCACCAGGGCACCAAATAATGGCCTTAAATTACAGAAAAGCAGGTTCCACGGGAGGTTAGGGGAAAAAGAAAAATGGGGAAAAAAATGAAGGAAACCCAGGAGCCAGGTTCGAGATCGCATGCGCGAAAGGCATGTGTGCGAGGGGAACTGGTAGTAAAAATATTGGAAACCCACCGCTGGTTCAATCCAAGGCCGAACGATCGTTTCAAGCAGTTTAATTAGGATTCCTGTTAATCGGGGCGGACTCAAAGCTTTTGCAGTTCCAGGATTTGGAAATTAATATATATATATTATTTTATATATATATATATAAAATAAAATTAGGGATGCCTGAGCCGTGAGAATTTGCCCTGTCCGACTGTATTTATTATTATTATTATTATTTTATATCTCTTGGTGGAAGTCATCCCAGACTTCCCCCAAATCCATCATCCCCCTCCTTAAACTTCTAATTAGTAAGCATCCCTGGTGATGTGTTCATAATCAATTTGCCATAATTAAAAAAAAAAAAATTCAACTAATAAATAGAGGTAGAGAGCCGGCCTAAATTTACAGCTGGTTGGTTTAGTTAATGGGTCTGCTTTTCTGTTGTTGTTGTTTTTTTCCAGGAGAGTAAAAAATGTCTATAAATAAACAGGAATGATGTCCTTGAATGGGGAGTGGGCTCCCCTTGTTGTTCAGGGCTGGGGGATGCGGAAGAAATATCCATCTCTTCTTCTTTTCTTTCTTTCAAGAACTTGAAACTTTCAAGAAGAGACCGGACGGCTATTCTGTACGGTGTCCTGCTTGGGCGGAGGAGGGTTGGACTAGATGACCTCCAAGGTCCCTTCCAACTCTCTTAATCCGAATCTGTTTCTTGTTTTTTTTCTAACTTACCTTCTTGCGGGACGAAAGGAAAAAGTAACCGAAGAAAACATGATTCGTTTTTTTTAAAAAAAAAATTTGTCGACGGAGAGAGTGGCGGGGTAGAAAATTCAACCGCGGCTCCCGTCCTCAACCTATGACCACGATGGAGCCCGGCGCTTCTGTGGTTAAGTGAGACATTTGTTAAGTGAGTTTTGCGTTTACTTTGTCCCTTCCAACTCTTGTTATTCTCTGTTCTGTATTCTTCCTAACAGAGAGAACAATTAACCAGTGGAACTCCTTGCCTCCAGAAGTTGTGAATGCTCCAACACTGGAGGTTTTAAAGAAGAGATGAGATAGCCATTTGTCTGGATTGGTACAGGGTCTCCTGTCTGAGCAGGGGGTTGGACTAGAAGACCTCCAAGGTCCCTCTGTTCTTCTATTATTCGGGGATTCTGAACAATAAAAAATCCTAAATCCAGTCTTGTTCTCTGAGACAAGATGGTTCTCTTTCTTTATGACCTGCAAAACAGACGGAGCTACTTGACACTTAGTAAGAGAGACAGTAAATCCACCGAGAAGTGGGAAGAAGAGTTGGTCCATTTTGAATTGCTCTGGAAACAGGTTGCAAGCGAGCTCGACAGAAAAAACGGAAAAGAGAGATGGAACAAGAGATGGAAAAAGGGATCCTGACTTTTGCGAGCAGATTTTTTCTTTAAAAAAAAAAAAAACCCAAAACAGTCGAAGAAAAAAGAAAGAACCTTTTGGGTTGATTAAAAGCCTAGCGATAGCCGTGTTTAAAAAAAAAAATAGCAGAGTTGGAAGGGACCTCAGAGGTCATCTAGTCCAACCCCCCGCTCAAGCAGGAGACCTCATACCATTCTGGGTATCCAGCTGTCTTCTTCGTGATGGAGCTCCTACAATCTCTGGAGGCAAGCCACTCCATTCATTAAGTGATTTGGGATTATAGAATAACAAGAGTTGGGAGGGACCTTGGAGGTCTTCTAGTCCAGCCCTCTGCTTAAGAAGGAGACCCCCAGACCATAATCAATCAATCAATCAATCAATCAGAATAGATCTGGAAGAGACCTTGGAGGTCTTCTACTCCAACCCTATGCTCAAGTAGCAGACCCTAGACCATTTCAATCAATCAATCAATCAATCAAATCAAATCAATCAGAATAGATCTGGAAGGGACCTCGGAGGTCATCTAGTCCAACCCCCTGCTCAAGCAGGAGAACCTATACAATCTCAGGCCAGTGACTGTCCAGTCTCTTCTTAAACACCTCCAGCGATGAAGCAGCCACAACTTCTAGCGGCAAGCCATTCGTCGATCTGGGATTGCAGAATAACAGAATGACCTTCGAGGTCATCTAGTCCAACCCCGCTCCCCACTCAAGCCGAAGACCCAGTGAATGAATGAATAAACCTCAAGAGGGGAGGGTGGTGTTGAAGGAGTGTAATTTGATAGATAAAAAATGGGAGGGCAGGGGCAAGACTCACTTAGCTATCTCGCTTTGCAACGGGAATTTGGGGCCCAATTTGAGAGTGAGTTCGAAGACCCGTCTTGTCTCTAAGATCATCAAAATTGATTTACTGCTTCTAAGGCAGAATAAAAAGCCGGAGGAAGCCTTGCATTACGAAATATCATTGTTTCTGCAGCGATAAGCAGGAGAAAACGGAGAAAAAAAAATTTTCCCCATCGCTTTGGGGATGCATTTTGCTGCAGTAACGATTTTGCAACCCTCCCTGTCTTTCCTTTCAAACATTTTTTTTTTTTGGTGTCTTCTGCATGTCACCCGAAGGATCAGGCAGCGGAGAGGAAACATCTGCTGGGGGGAAAAAAATAATAATAATAATTTTTTTTAAACTTCTCCCCCCCCCCCAAAAAAAGTGTTTAGCTTGCATAATATTTCAGGAAGCGGCTTTAATTTATTTTTTGCGTAACCATCTCTCATGGCATTTTTAATTCCCTTTAATGCCCGTCTCAAGATATTTAGAATACCTTTTCGAATATGTCCGGGAAAAAAAAAGATGATGAAGATGTTGGTGACCTTGGATAGTTTACAGGAGGTCCTCGACTTACGACCGCAATGGAGGTTTCCCGTCGCTAAGTGAGACCCTTGTTAAGCGAGCTTTGCAACCTATCTTGTCACATGGTTGTTAAGTGAATCTGGCTTCCCCACTGACTAGCCAGAAGGGAACCCGGCAACCATCATAAAAACGAGTCAGTGGCCAAGTTACCTTTTGAGAAGCAAAGTCAACGGGCAAAGCCAGATTCACTTAACAACGGAGGCAAGAAAGGTTGTAAAACGGGACAAAATTCATCTAACAAACATTTCGCTTAGCGACAGGAAATCTTGGGCTCAGTTGTGGTCGTAAATCAAGCACAACCTGCCTTAACCTCCTGGGTTTTTTTTTTCTTTTTCTTTTCAGGATTTTCTTAAGCTGTCAAACAAGGTGATAATTACCTGTACCAATCTGTAAATAGTTTTCCAACTCAGGCCCCTCTGTAGATTTTATGGCTAAGTTGGGCCTCGTAAATTTAAAGCGTTTCTCCGGCAGATCCATCTTTAAAGTTGCGGATTGGATATTAAATGGATTTCTTTTCTCCTTGGGAAGCACCCAGCATGGGGAAGGGGTTTTCACCTGGCTCCCCAATTCCTCAACCAATAATTTAAGGAAATTATTAACGGGACAAGAATAAGGCAGAAGGGTGTGGGGGGGGGGGCGGGGGGATCCAGGCTGGTCTTTTTAACTTTCTCGAATAAATAAGGTGCTTTTCATTTTACATCTAACAAATGTTTCCGGTTGTATAAATAATACAACTCGTTATCTTTTCTTACTAGCAAAACTTTGGCTTGCTAAAAATACTGACTGTCTGTCCATAGTTTAGGTTATTTCTGACTCTTTCTATCTCTCTCTCTCTCTCTGTTTGTGTATTTCTCTGTCTCTCCATCTCTCTATCTCCATCTGTCTGTCTGTCTCCATCTGGCTTTAGTTCTCTCTCTCTCTCTCCATCTCTCTATCTCTGTCTGTCTGTCTGGCTATCTCTCTTTTTGTCTCTATAGCTATCTATCTTTCTATGTCTATCAATCAACGTGTCTGTCTATCATCTGTCTCATTTATATCTCTCTATTTCTATCTATCTATCTCTAATCTCTTTATTGGTCTATCTCTCCATCTCTCTCTCTCTCTCGCTCTGCCTCTGTTTGTATCTATCTGTCTGTCTGTCATCTATGTAATCTATCTCTAATCTTATCTGTCTAATTCTCTATCTCTCCATCTCTCTATCTGTCTCTTTCTCAGTCTCTGTGTCTGCCTCTTCGTCTATCTATCTATCTATCTATCTATCTATCTATCTATCTATCTATCTATCTATCTCTTTCTCCCATCCATCCATCCATTCATCTTTCTTTCCTTCTTTCTTTCTTCTTTCCTTCTTCTTTCTTCTTTCTTTCTTTCTTTCTTTCTTTCTTTCTTTATCATCTATCTATCTATCTATCTATCTATCTATCTATCTATCTATCTATCTCTTTTTCTCTCTCTTTCTCCCATCCATCCATCCATGCATCTTTCTTTCTTTCTTTCTTTCTTTCTTTCTTTCTTTCTTTCTTTCTTTCTTTCTCTATTTATCATCTATCTATCTATCTATCTATCTATCTATCTATCTATCTATCTATCTTTTTCTCTCTCTTTCTCCCATCCATCCATCCATGCATCTTTCTTTCTTTCTTTCTTTCTTTCTTTCTTTCTTTCTTTCTTTCTTTCTCTATTTATCATCTATCTATCTATCTATCTATCTATCTATCTATCTATCTATCCCTTTCTCCCATCCATCCATCCATTCATCTTTCTTTCCTTCCTTCTTTCTTCCTTCTTTCTTTCTTCTTTCTTTCTTCTTTCTTTCTTTCTTTCTTTCTTTCTCTATTTATCATCTATCTATCTATTATCTATCTATATCTATCTATCTATCTATCTATCTATCTATCTATCTATCTATCTATCTATCATCTAATCTGTCTCTCTTGCTTTATCAATCTCTCTCTTTCTCCCACCCTCCCTCTCTCTCTCCAACTACTTACCTATCTATCTCAGAGAAAAAGTTCTCCGCATAACAGTTGCCACTGAACCATTTCCTGGAGATGGTTTTTTGTGTCCCTTAATGATGTACAGATGCATCTCTCTCTCCCTCTCTCTCTCTCTCCCTCTCTCTCTCTCTCTCTCTCTCTCTCTCTCTCTCTCTCATTTTCTCTCGCATTCTCTCTCTCTCATTTTCTCTCTCTCTCATTCTCTCTTTCTCTCTCTCTCTCATGGCATCCCCACTTTCTCATCCTCCCCCTTCCTTTCTTTATTTCTGCAGCTCTAATATGCCTGCCGCAAACCCATTAACGCCTTAATTTTTTTTGGCTGCCAAGTTTCTCTTAGTGCTGATGTAACCTTTGCACTTTTTAGGGCTGTTAATAATTGGGGAGGGGGCGGCTTACAGGGGGAAAAAACCAGGCTTCCTTTGTCGTTATTATTATTTCAGGAGAACGATATTTATAGGATACAAGTGTGTGTCGTTCGCATCCTTTCATCTAAATAATGTAGAGCTGGTGTTTCTTAAAGTCTGGCCCGGGGACCCCCGGGGGCTCCCCCTCCCACCCCCCCAATTCCTCAGGCGCCTGCGAAATCAAAATTATTTGCCAGCCCGCGTTGAAGAATAATACAATATTAAAATCCCATCAAACAATTGTGAGAAGCAGCAACAGCAGCGAATGCATCAATTTTAAATTTTAATACAGTAAATATTGATCAATATAACCTATGCAAACTAACGCTTGTGTGTGTGTGTGTGTGTGTGTGTGTGTGATTTCCTTTTGTAATTTTTAAAAGTGGGGAAAGGAGTCCCGGGAGAAAAAGAAACTTTAAGAAACCCCGATTCTATGGGAAAGAAAGAAGGGAGAGAGAGAAAAAATAAACTTTCTATCAATATTAAGTACAATTTTAGGGTATTATTGTGATCTTAAAATGATGCCTTCTTTCCTTTCCAGTGTTATACAGATAATCCTTGATTTACAACCATTCCTTTAGGAACTGTCCAAAGTTACAACGGGGCCGTAAAAAGTGACTTAGGACCGTGTTTCACACTTAACGACGGTTGCAGCCTCCCCCCCCCATGGTCACGTGATCAAAATTCAGATGCTGGGCCACTGACTCGTACTTATGACGGCCTCAGCGTCTCTTCCGACAAGCAAAGGGGAGGCCAGGTTCACTCAACGGCCTTAACAACCGTGAAATGGAGCCAAACTCACTTAACCACGGTCTCGCTTATCCACGGAAATTTGAAGGGGCGGGGTCCATTTGTGGTCGTCAGCCGAGAACTACCTGAATTAGCCTGCTTGACTGTGTTTTTTTTTAAAAAAAATCTGGTCTACCTCGAAGGTCCGGCAAGCCACAAGCACACTTGTGTTTGCGTTATGTGTGTTCCTTTGGGCCCTAATCCCTCCCTTCCCCTCCTTCCAATGGCCCCCCACTTCCCCACGCCGGACCCACGGAGGCCTCCCCCCCTCCCCTTCCTTCTCATCCGGCAGGGCCGATCAACAAACATTGAATTATTAATCGCGGCGCAGATTAATTAGGAAGCGTTTAACGGTAAGGAACGCTACGGTGATGGATTCGCAAAGCCGAAAATTATTTTCATGAAAAGGGAGCAGGGGAAATACGATAGGGAGCCGGTGGGAGAGGGGTTTCAGGGAGCCTCCCCCTTGTTTTTTTGAGCCTGGCGTGGCTGAGTTACGGCCCAGCCAGGGGGTTGCTCAGCCTCCCCCCCTTTTTTTTTGCAGTCAAAACATTAAATTTAATTTCCAAATTAAAACCCAGCGGTCCGTCTTTGCAAACCAGGGTGACCTTGACTTTGGGAGCCTCTTTCTTTGATCTCCTGGCCTCTCCTACCTGCCCAGTTTTGCATTTCCCTCCAAGAGGAAGGGGCGCAGCGTATACGCATCTTAATTCTCCATGCCTGGCTAATTCTTTTCGGGGAGCTTCTGGGGCTTGTAAGCTGCCTCCGCTGTCTTGGCTGCCCGTGTTCGGAGCAACTGCGAGCTACTCATTTCCGTGGCCCCCAAATGGACCTCAACGTCACGGATGAAAAGGCTGCTGGGGCCCAGTTCTTCCATCGTTCCACGTCCTACTGGTGCCATCATAACCCGGTTCTTAGATAGAGAGAAATTTTCGAAGAGAGAGAGAGGGAGAGAGAGAGAGAGGGAGAGAGAGTGTTTAGATAGATGAGACAGACAGACAGACATGGATGGGTGGATGGATGGATAGGATATGTAGGGATAGATAGATGATAGATAGATAGATAGATAGATAGATAGATAGATAGATAGATAGATAGATAGATAGATAGAAGAGAGAGAGATAGTTTAGATAGATGAGACAGACAGGCAGATGGATGGATGGATGGATGGATGGATGGATGGATGGATGGATGGATAGGATATGTAGGGATAGATAGATAGACAGAGAAAGAAAATAAGAAAGAAAGAGAAAGAAAGAAAGAAAGAAAGAAAGAAAGAAAGAAAGAAAGAAAGAAAGAAAGAAAGAAAGAAAGAAAGAAAGAAAATTGGAAGGGACCTTGGAAATCATCTAGTCCAATCGCTTCTTGAATAGGAGAGCCTATAATATCCCAGACAAATGGCTGTCCGATCTCTTTTTGAAAATCTCCAGTGATGGAGCACCCATAACTTCTGGAGGCAAGCTGTCCTTCCTTCCTTCCTTCCTTCCTTCCTTCCTTCCTTCCTTCCTTCCTTCCTTCCTTCCTTCCTTCCTTCCTTCCTTCCTCTTCCCTTCCATTCATCTGCCTGTCTGTCCTGCATCTTATCTATCTATCTCGGAATCATAGGGTTGGACGAGACCTTGGAGATCTTCTAGTCCAACCCTTCATTCAAGCAGGAAATTCTATCGTATGCTATCCCAGATAAATGGCTGTCCAGTCTCTTCTTAAAAGCTTCCAGGGATGGAGCACTTCAGGTGGCAAGCAGTTCCACTGGTTAATTGTCCTCACTGTCAGGAAATTCCTCCTTAATTCTAGGATGCTTCTCTCCTTGATGAGTTTCCACCCGTTGCTTCTTGTCCTGCCTTCTTTGGTGCTTTGGAGAAGGATTTGCCCAACATGGGTTCTTGAACCTTCTGTACGATTTGCCTTGGAGATGGGCCACGGCCAGGGACCACAATCCCTCAGCTCTGCTTGCCGTGTCTAGGAGGAAGAGGAAGAGGAAGAGAAGGAGGGGAAGGAGGAGGAGGAAGAAGAGAAGGAGGAAGGACTTCTCCTTCTCTTCCTCCTCCTAGGGGTGCCATGATAGCAGTGCCTTCCCACTTTTGAGTGTCTGCTCCAGAGAAGAGGGGCTCAACCTGTTCTCTAACGCACCAGAGGGCAGGACAAGAAGCAATGGATGGAAACTCATCAAGGAGAGAAGCAACCTGGAACTAAGGAGAAACTTCCTGACAGTGAGGACAATGAACCAGTGGAACAGCTGGCCACCAGAGGTTCTAGGTGCTCCATCACTGGATGCTTTTAATAAGACAAACACTTCTTTGAAATGGTGTAATAATGTTTCCTGCCTGAGCAGGGGGTTGGACTAGATGACCTCCAAGGATTATTCTGCAGTCTTCTTAATTTGCCAAAACCCAGACAAACACAGGACCTACAAGGTTGCTTTGATCCTCCCCTTGGTGGGTTTTCTCCTCTCTCTTTTTCCCACCAGCTCTCCGAAGTCGTCCTGGAGGCTCCACCTCATTCATAAAACGAGCGGGCTTCTCCCAGTCTTTTCTCTCCCGCCTGCTCGGAGCTCTTCCTGCTGTTTTGGTTCTTTTGTTTAGTCTCCATGCCTTGCTTTCCAGGACGAGCGTCTGGAGAGCTGGGTTTAATGCGCTCATTTGCAGCTAAATTGGGAGCTGCAGGTTCTTAGCCCTTCCTTTGATGCTGGGAGACTTCTGGGCCAAACTACGCTTGAAAAGAAAAAGAAAAGAAAAATAAAGGAAAACTCCCAACACAGTTTTTATCCTTCCGTGAATCTGACAAACCTTTTTCCGCCTTCTTAGAATCTCAAAATAGGAGAATATTATTATTACTGCTATTCCTCCTCCTCCTCTTTCTCCTCCTCCTCCCTGCATTTTTTGAGGGTAGGTATAATCACAATTTCTTTCTCCTTCTCCTCCTCCTCCTCCTTCCCTTTCCCCTCCTCCTTTTCCTCTTCCTCTTCCTCCTCCTCCCCCTCCCCCTCTTCCTCATCCTCTTCCTTCCCTTCCCCTCCTTTTCTTCCTCCTCCTCCCCCTCCCCCTTCTTCCCCCTCCCCCTCCCCCTCTTCCTCCTCCTTCTTCTCCTTCTCCTTCTCCTTCCCCTCCTTCTCTTCCTCTTCCTCTTCCTCCTCCTCCTTCCTCTTCACCTCCTCCTTCTTCTCTTCCTCCGTCTCCTCCATCTCCTCATCCCCATTCCTCCTCCTCCTTTTCATTTTCCTTCCCCTCCTCCTTCCCCTTCCCCTCCTTCTCTTCCTCCTTCTCCATCCCCCCGTCCTCCTCCTTTTCCTCTTCCTCCTTCCCCTCCTCCTCCTCCCCCTTCCCCTCTTCCTCCTCCTCCTCTTCCTTCCCCTCCCCCTCCTTCTCTTCCTCTTCCTCTTCCTCCTTTTCATTCTCCTTCCCCTCCTTCTCTTCCTCCTTCTCCACCCCCATCTTCGGTCCTCCTCCTCCTCCTGCAGGCGTTTCATTACCCAACTAGGTAACATCAACAGTTGCCAGGGCTTCTGAATTTTGAACTGGTGGCCTCAGAGATGCTGCAACGGCTGGTGAAAAACGGCCAGCGCCGTTGCGACTTCGGACGATTCCCTAACCGGAAGTGTTTGTCAAGTCGAAGGGCCACCTGTGCCACGGATCAAAGGGACCAAAACAATTAAAACCTCCGCAGAGGCGGGACTGCCATTCAAAAGCAATTCAAGCAAATAACTCCCCCCCCCACACACACATGCTTCGCTGCGAAAAAGCAGTTTGTGGGTGAGTTTTTTTCCCCTCCCTGCTTTTTGAGCTATCCGGAAGGCCTGACCTTGTCCCCATGGCCTGAAATCAGGAGAAGGAATAAAGAAGGAAACCTCGACGGAGCTTTTTCCCTGGTTTCCTTCAGGCTGTGGAAAAAGACCGGCTGCAAAATCAGAGCAAGGCCAGGTCTGCTGCCTTCCACAAGACCTCAACACGATGCCCTTCCTTCTCTCGGCACCCACGTAAGCAAGAGATAGAAGAGCAGGCTGGACGGAGACCAAAAACATTTTCCCAGGGAAGTGGCCATTGTGGGAACTGGCCAGAGTCCATTCCAGGCTCCGGAAAACCCAACTGTATCAAAACATTGAATAATAGAGGTGGAAGGGACCTTGGAGGTCTTCTAGTCCACCCCTCTGCTTAAGTAGGAGACCCTAGACCATTCCAGACACATGGCTGTCCAAAGTCTTCTTGAAGACCTCCAGTGATGGAGCACCCACAATTTCTGGAGGCCAGTTGTTCCACTGATGAATTGTCCTCACTGTCAGGAAATTCCTCCTTAATTCCAGGTTGCTTCTCTCCTTGGTTAGTTTCCATCCGTTGCTTCTTGTCCTGCCTTCAGGTGGTTTGGAGAATAGCTTGACTCCCTCTTCTCTGTGGCTACCTCTCAAATATTGGAAGGCTGCCATCATGTCACCCCTAATTCTCCTTTTCATTAAATTACCTTGAGCCTTGGTAGTACAGTGGTCTAAGGCACCCTGTTATTAAGCTGGTTATTAAGACCAGCTGCCTGCAATTACTGCAGGTTCGAAACTCGCCAAGGCTCAAGGTTGACTCAGCCTTCCATCCTTTCTAAGGTAGGTGAAATGAGGACCAAGTTTGTGGGGGCAATAAGCTGACTTTGTATAAATATACAAAAGGATGAAGGCTATTGCTTAACGCATTGTAAGCCGCCCTGGGTCTCCGGAGAAGGGCGGCATATAAATCAAATTAAAAAATAAAAAATTAGACATACCCAATTCTTGCAACCCTTCTTCGTATATTTTAGCCTCCAGTCCCCTCATCATCTTTGTTGCTCTTTTGCTGATTTCACTGATCTTATTACTCCTGAATTGCTTTGGGTCCCAAAAACCGGTGATGTATAGCTGATAACTTGAAATCAATTTCTGAATTGGAAAAGAGAACCAAGAAAGCCAAAAGAAGAGGAGAATAACAGAGTAAACAGAGTTGGAAGGGACACTGGAGGTCTTCTAGTCCAACCCCCTGTTCAAACAGGAGACCCTAGACCATTTCAGACAAACGGCTGTCGGGTCTCATCTTAAAAGCCTCCAGTGATGAAGCACCTACAACTTCTGGTGGCAAGCTGTTCCACTGGTTAATTGTTGTTGGAAAACAGATGATCCTGAGGAGCAGTGAGGACAACACCAAAAAAGAATCATCATCCTTCCCAAAGCAAAACACGGAAGGATCTAGTCGGACTTCCTTGAGTTTTCACTACTCCTTAGAATGGAGAGATTGCAGAGAAAGGGATTACACGAGAGCAAGGAGGCATACACCGAGGTTACACATCAAAAGGGAATTCTGGGAGTCGGAACCCACATCTCTTCAAGTTGCTATGGTAAAGCTTGTGCCCTGCTCTAACTGGGTCTTGGGATTAAGAAAGTCAATCCCTAATGACCACTTAATTAAATTATATAATGAATTTGTCATAGCACAACCTTGGAAGAGATTCCGACTTTCGATGTCTTAATGAGACAGGTTCTCGGGGTGCTGTCCAGGGTGCTGAAAGATTATTGGCCTAGTTTAAGCATTAATCCAAGAACGTAGAATCCCAGGACTGGAAGGGACCTCAGAGGTCTTCTAGCCCCACCCTCTGCCCAAGTCAGGAGTTCTCTTATTTACCATCCCAGACAAACAGCCAATCTTCTCTTTAAAAACCTCCAGCGTCGGAGGAGCTTGTGTGGCCAAGAGGTGGAGCTCTTGCCTCACAATCAGGAGGTTGTGAGTTTGATCCTAGGTAGAGGCAGATGTAGAGTCTCCTGCTTGGGCAGGGGGTTGGACTAGATGACCTCTGCAAGGTCCCTTCCAACTCTGTTAAGACAGAGAAAAATCATCCTTTTCCCCCCCCCTCCTATTTTTACATCTCCAAATATGCTTTTTAAAAAAAAAAAAAAAACTAGCTTCAAATTACAGCACTGGGATCGCTGTCCATAAATGCAGGCCGACACTTATATTGATTCCTTCAGTTCGAGAGAATTTGAGATGAAATATTTCTCCCCGCTGGCCCTGGGGATGGGGGGGGGAAATTATTTCACAGAGACAAAATCCAATTGCAGATCCAGAGATGGAGGAAATATTGTTCCACGAAGGGGATGGATCTCATCACTGAGAATTAAACCATCAGGTTCCTGGCTGAAACTTTGGTTTTGTCTCTACAGGCAGGCCTCGACTTACGACACTCCATTTAATGACCGGCTCGAAGTTACAACATACCTATCTACCTACCTACCTATCTATGTCTCTATCATCTATCTATCCTATCCAATCATTCAATCAATCACCTATCACCTTGTTGTGTGATGATTCTATGCCTCTGTTTATGCAGCCAAGAATCGGATTAGCTTTTTTGGCTGCCGCCACGCACGGCTGGCTCCTCTTTCCACGCTGGATCCCTCTCACCGTTACTGTGGGAAAGATTCTCGGAAGGATTTATAGGAGCAATCCCTTCTCTGCCACGTAGGAAATGTTCTCAACTCCTTTGTCTCCCTTTTATTTATTTATTTATTTTATTTATTTGATTTGTATTTCTATACCGCCCTACTCCCGAAGGACTCAGGGCGGTGCACAGCCAAACAATAAAATACATACATATAAAATTTAAAAGTGGAATTAAAATCAAATTAAATAGTTTTGGCCCAAACAATTTAAAACCCCAATCAATTTAAAACCAATTTTAAAATTTGAATATATAAAATACTAAAAAATATTAAAAATTTAAAACCTTTGAGCGGGTGATGCTCTGCCTGCCTTCTCCATGCGCCGTTTGTCCAAACAACCCTTTGCTAATGTCCAGTTGGGCAGAAAAAGTTTGTATATGTGTGTGTGTGTGTGTGTGTGTGTGTGTGTGTGTGTGTGTGTGTTTTAAGGCTTGTATGCCAGGAACATTTAGGAATAAATATACTGAAGATAGACCTTCATGGCGCTTGCGGTCAGGAGGGAAGAGGTATTAAGCCACAGGCCTTTTCCCTCCCAGCGCATTAAACCCTCCCAAATTGATCCACTGTCTGGCCACATTGTTTGAGGTCGTTATCTGAAGCAGACACAGTCCTTGGAAGGATAACAAAGGGCAGGCCAGGATCGGCCCTTGCTCCGTCCAGCTTGCAGGGAAAACAAAGATGACCAGAATTTCCAAGTGGTTCCAAGGTTGTGAAACAGGAAAAAAAAAAAAAGGATTTAAAACTTCAAATCAACCTGCCAAAAAAGCTCAGTTCTAAGCTGAATGAAAAGAAGAACAGCATCGTGTGAAGGGTTAGGAGTACTGCTTTATACCATCTTGGTGCAAGACTGCACTTGGAATACAGAGGTAGCCCTTGATGGGACCCTGGAGGTCTTCTAGTCCAACCCTCTGCTCAAGCGAGAAACCGTTTCAGAGATCAAGGCTCAGTTTGTTACGCAGGAGGCTCCTTATGCAAACTCCCTAGAGAGAAATCTCAAAAATACTCGGAAAGGACAGAGAATTAGTGGAGAGACGGATGGGCTTGAATTTAACAACTGCGATGGCCGCACCTTGAGCAGATCTGAAGGGCCAGGTGGAGGACAAGTCACCCCGGAGAAGATCTATCTGTGCGGTTGCTAGGAGCCGAGTTGCCTCGATGGCAGATAATCAATTCCTCAATCCCTTCTTAAGGGGGCAGAGAAGAACGCCAAGATAACCTTGGTATAATGAAAAATAAAAGACATCAGGCCTCAGAAGAGAAGAGGCGTGAGAAAGAAACTCAAAATAATCCCACCTTGATTCTCTGGCTAGAAGGATCAGCGGAATGGAAAACCTGTCGGAGCAGCAGGCTTTCTAAATTTATACCCTAAGCAAGAAACTTCCTTACACTTCCTCACCTGGTCTTTCTCAAAGGGGTGGCATCAGACAGGTGTTGGCTAGATGATTATTATTTTTTTCCTAGTGCCACCGTAATTGCTTTCAAAACGGTTCTGTCATCCTTCTGGTAGCTTTGCGCCTTGTAACCATGGGTGAAGCTGAAGCCAGCTGTGGGAAAGTTCCTAGTGCAGATCTGAATACTTCACGGACCAGTAGGAACCATCTCATGAAGTTGGTGGCCAGGACCTTGCAAAGATGGGACACAGAATACAGAATCATAGGGTTGGGAGGGAGTTTGGAGGCCTTCTGGCCCTGCTCAAGTCCTTCTGGACAAATGGCTGTCCAGGTTTTTCTTGAAGACCTCCAATGATGGAGAATCCACAACTTTTGGAGGCAAGCTGTTCCATCCATCCATCTGTCCGTCCATCCATCCATCATCCATCTGTCCATCCATCCATCCATCCATCCTTCATCCATCCATCATCCATCCATCCATCCTTCCAATCCTCCATCCATCCAGCCATCCATCATCCATCCAGCCATCCATCATCCATCCATCCAGCCATCCATCTATCATCCATCATCCATCCATCCATCATCCATCCATCCGTCCATCCATCCATCCATCCATCCATCATCATCCATCCATCCATCCATCCATCCATCCATCCATCCATCCAACCCTCCCTCCCTCCATCCATCCATCCATCTATCATCCATCATCCATCCATCCATCATCCATCATCCATCATCCACCATCCACCATCCATCCATCCATCCAACCATCCATCCATCCATCCATCTATCATCCATCCATCCATCCATCCATCATCCATCCATCCATCCATCCATCTATCTGCCATTTATGTGATCTATCTATCTCAGAATCATAGAATCCTAGGGGTTGCAAGATCTTCTATCTAGACCAACCTTAGACCACTTCAAACAAAGGGCTGTCCGATGTCTCCTTGAAAACCTCCAATAATGGAGGAGGACCCATAACTTCTGGAGGCAAGTTGCTCCACCGAGTAATTGTTTTCACTGTCAGGAAATTTCTCCTTAATTCCAAGTTGGATCTGTCCTTGATGAGTTTCCACCCATTACTTCTTACTGGGGAGGTCAGATCCTGCAATCGCCTTGCTATGAATAACTAAAAGCTTAAAATCATAGAAACACAGAACATAGAATCGCAGGGCTGAAAGGAAACTTGGAAGTCTTCTAGTCCAACCTGGTCCAGCTCAAGCTGGAGACCGTATGCCATTCTGGACAAATGGCTGTCCAGTCTCTTCTTGAAGACCTCAAGTGATGGAGAACCCACAACGTCTGGTGGCAAGTTGTTCCACTGATTAATTGTTCTCACTGTCAGGAAATTACTCCTTAGTTCCAAGTTGGATCTGTCCTTGATAAGTACTGGTGTGTTACTTCTTGTCCTGCCTTCAGGTGCTTTGGAAAATAGGTTGACTCAAGTATTTTAAGATGCTGTCATGTCACCCCAAGTCCTTCTCTTTCTTTGGCTAGACATTCCCAGTTCCTTCAATCATCATCATGGTTTAGCCTTCAGATCGATCCTTTATCATCTTTGTTTGTTGACGGTTGTTGTTGACGTGAATCCTGGGGAATTAAGGCCCAGTTGTTTCTTTCACTTAGTTGAACAGAGGAACAAAGCGGAATAAAACTCTTTTCTCCACCAGTCCCTAAATGATTTTGCTGTGAAAATGTTTTTTTTAAATTTCAGTTTGAGGTCAAGTAGAGCTTGCTCCTGGGGAGGAAAGCTATGGCAAACCTAGATAGCTTACTAAAAAGCAGAGACATCACCCTGCCAACAAAAGAGCGTATAGTCAAGGCGATGGTTTTCCCAGTTGCAATGGATGGCTGTGAAAGTTGGACCATAAGGAAGGCTGAGGGCCAAAGAATGGAGGTCTTTGAACTCTGGTGCTGGAGAAGACTCCTGCGAGTCCCTTGGACTGCAAGGCGATCCAACCGGTCAGTCCTAGAGGAGATCAACCCTGACTGCTCTTTAGAAGGCCAGATCCTGAAGAGGAAACTCAAATCCTTTGGCCACCTAAGGAGAAGGAAGGACTCCCTGGAGAAGAGCCGAATGCTGGGAACGATGGAGGGCAAAAGAAGACGAAGGGGACGGCAGAGAAGGAGGTGGCTGGATGGAGTCACTGAAGCAGTCGGCGTGAGCTTCAATGGACTCCAGAGGATGGTAGAGGACAGGAAGGCCTGGAGGAACGTGGTCCATGGGGTCGCGATGGGTCGGACACGACTTTGCAGCTAACAACAACAACAGAGTAAGGAGAAAGTCATTTGGCCATCTTAGTTGACGAGGAGAGTTGGTGGAGCTAAGGATGGTGTTGAAGACAAATCAAACATTGGCCACCCTAGAGTAAACCCAGGTTAATTTTGTCGTATCGTAATTGTAGGCCCAGCACGCTTGCCTAAATTTTGGCTCGGAGTGCATGTTACTACCTCGAGGAAGGGGTTGGACTAGAAGACCTCCAAGGTCCCCTACCAGCCTTGGGATTCTATTTTGCAGTCGTAGGAACGTGCTGATTTAATAACCTGTGTGTGAACGTTGACAATGTGCAGACTTTGCTAGCAATTGGTAGGGGCATTTTTTCCTTCCTTCCTTTTTTTTTTTTTTTTTTTGGAAGACTGCCAGCTTTGAAAATCAGCATTCCTAAAATGAAAATTAGAAAACAAGAAGGGGGGAGAAAAAAAATATATCGGTATTCCGTTACACTGCACGGTTGAAGAATTATTGCGGTTTTTATACCTACCTGGGGGCTCTCCTGAGCAACGTAGCTGAACCGTCTTCTGCGCAAACAGACTTACAAGTGAGGGATCCAGGAGCCCTTCAGGAATTGCAAACGGGCAAAAAAACAACAACCCTTATCTGTGGATTATTGGCTTTCTATCCAACTCAGTTTGAGTCAGGAATATCTATGTCGGCCTCCGGGGGGGAAGAAGCCGGATAGGAATGGCAACCAGATGAGCTAAATTCCACTTTATTGTAAAGCTACATGGAGAGGACCTTGCAAGACTGAAAATACAAATCTATCTATCTATCTATCTATCTATCTATCTATCTATCTATCTATCTATCATCTATTCATCCATCAATCCATCTGTCTGTCATCTTCTCTTGTCTGTATTTCTGTCTGTATTTCTATCTATCTATCTATCTATCTATCTATCTATCTATCTATCTATCTAATTTCATATCTCTATCTATCACTATCATCTATCTATCTATCTGTCTATCTATCTATCTATCTATCTATCTATCTATCTATCTATCACTATCCCTCTCTCTGTCTGTCTGTCTGTCTCTGTGTCTAACTGTCTATCCATCCATCCATCTATAATCCATCCATCCATCATCTATAATCTCTCTCTATCTCTATCTATCCATCCATCCATCCATTATTTATCCATCCATCTATAATCTATCTATCTATCTATCTATCCCTCTATCCATCCCTCTATCCATCCCTCTATCTATCTATTTATCTATCTATCCACCTATCCATCTATAATCTATCTATCTATCCCTCCCTCCCTCCCTCCCTCTATCCCTCTATCCATCCATCCCTCTATCTATTTATCTATTCACCCATCCATCTATAATCTATCTATCCCTCCATCCATCCATCCATCCATCTATAATCTATCTATCTATCTATCTATCTATCTATCTATCTATCTATCTATCTATCCATCCATCCATCCATCCATCCCTCCACCCATCTACCTACCTACCTACTTACCTACCTACCTACTTACCTACCTACCTACCTACCTACCTACCTACCTACCTATCTATGTGTAGGGTTTCCTGCTTGAGCAAGGGGTTGGACTAGAAGACCTCTCAGGTCCCTTCCAGCTCTATTCCGAAGGACTTCCTCCTCACCAGCGAGCCGAACGGACGTGTCATTTTGCAGGTTTAATCAGCCTGTTTTATTGTTCTATTTCTTAATCTTAGCCATTCTAATCCAGGAGGCATTCGGGGAGATATTATCGTATTAGAGCCAGGGCTTTTTAAGTTTTAAAGCGGGGATTGAATGAAAATTGCTGGGGCTTTTCAGATAATCGTCCAAGCTAGACTTCCCGCAGCTGCTATTTTCTTTGTCCAAAACTTGATAGATTTAGACATCAATCAGGATGTTGAATTTAAAATCCCCAAAGGTGTTTCATTCAGACATGACTTCCCTTCCTGACCCGGAGTGATGCGCGGACTCCGGAGCCTCCAGAGTCGGACATCAGAGAGGAACAGGAGGAGCCTGTTCCTAGTGCATGCATGAGAAGAGCTGCCAGAAGGACAAGAGCAACTAAAGCAAAAAGGACGACTCGGGAGTAAGGCCAGGAGATGATTGGCCCCTCCCAGAAGGCTTAAAAGAGCAGCAAAGGCTCTTGGGCTCTTTGTAGGAAAGCAACGTTGCTAAATCTATTTCCAGTCGGCGTCTCTTGTTTCTAAACTTTGTGGGGCTTTGCCAAGAAAAGCCTTTGGCAGGGTGCCAAAGAAGATAAAGGTTTGTGATAAACCTGAAGGACTTTTTCTGAAGGACCTGTTTTGGAATTAATTTGGACTAAGCTGGGAATGAAGTGATTCTCAGCTGTTATAATAAAATAGGTTTGTTTGGGGACTAATTATGTCTTGTAATGAGTTAATGAGCCTAGGTCACAACAGAAATACTCAAAGCAGACACCCTGAATTCTTGCTCCTCTTCGTGGGTCTCTTCCCCCCCCCCCTGAATACTGACACCCCTCAAAAGCCATGATTGATTTTTTTTTTTTTTTAATGTAACTCAGTTTATTCCTCGTGGATGACAAAGCATCTCCTTGAAGTTGGGGGATAAGAAGTCATCCTGTCTGACTTTCTCAATTCTCACATTCTCTAGTCGATTTTCCTAGCCAAACCCAGCAGCGAAACTGATTTTAATTACTCTAATCAGTTTCTCGATCGTGGTTTTAAAAAAAAGAAAAAAGAACCCCAGTTCCCAGGCTTGATTTCCCCTGTTAATTCGAGAGCGTCTCACTCATTATTCTGCCATTTCCACCCCGTTCCCCGAAACTTCAGTCTTTGTACCGCAACGTAGAATAATGGCTGCAGCTATTGGGGGGGGGAGCAGGAGGTGGCGGGGAAGAGCCGGCTGCAAAAGATAGAAATGGATGGAAATACGATTAGGGAATACCTCTTTATTCTGAAGGAGTTTAAATAAATCGGATTCAAATCCTAGGGTGCCGAAGGAAACTTGATTCCGGTTGAAGTTTTTTTTTTTTTTTTTTTTTAAAGTTTTAGAATGATTGACTGCAGACGACGGAAAGGAAACAAGCAGGAAAAGGGAAGGAAGAGGAATATTTGCAGGAAATTAAGAGGGGAAAAAGAGGATGCAGAAATATTGTTTTCTGGAAATATTCTAGAACAGATTACAAAGCAGCCAGCTGTTACCGTGTTTCCCCCGAAAATAAGACCCTGTCTTATAATTTTTTGAACCTGGAAATAAGCGCTTGGCCTTAATTTTGGGGAGGTTTTATTATTTTGGGGCGCGTGGAGCAAGACGGGGTTCCTCTTGCTGTCTTACCTGATTTCCAGCTCTGTCTCCCTAAACCCTAACCAGAGGAAATGACAGGGACCAGCTACGCATGCGTTTAAATATTTTCCGGGGGGGGGGAGGTCTTATTTTCAGGGGAGGTCTTATTTTCGGGGAAACACGGTAGTACTTTGAAACCAATCCTGTATTTCCAGAAGAAAACATGGATTTATCAAGAGCTTGGCAGGATGACATTTCATTGTTTTTGTACTCAATAACTTTTTAGTAGGCTGTGGGAAGGTGCTAGACCTGTGATGGCGAAACTATCACAGGTAGCGCATGTAGCCATATCGGTGGGTACATGAGCTCAGCTCCGGCCTTCTGGGCTCACCAGAAGTAGGGAAACAGGCTGTTTCCTGCCTCCAGAGGCCTCGGGGGGTGGTGGGGAAGGCCCGTTTTTCTCTCTCCCCAGGCTCCAGAGCCTTTCTAGGAGTCTGGGGAGGGCAAAAACAGCCTTCCCCCTCCCCACCCTGGAGGCCCTCCAGAGGCCGAAAACGGCCCATTTGCCAACTTTTCCAGCCCCGTTGTAACTTTGAACGGTCGCTAAGTGAACTGTCATAAGTCGAGGACTGCTGTTGGGTGAAACTGGATTTCTACAGAGAGGAAGAAGCGTTTGACCCAGAGACCAAGTTGAAGCAAGACCTCTCCTCTCAATTCCTGAATCAAGCAGAAAAAGGACAACCGTTTGACCGGGATAGTCTCCTTGCCATGAGCAGCGGGTTGGACTAGAAGACCTCCGAGTTCCCTTCCAGTTCACGTTCAGCTTTGCAGACCCACTTCTTTGCAGCTGGCAGGGAAGGAAAACCGCTTGGCACGCGCCGTGGTGTTTCCCGTTTACGATTTGGTTGAGTTTTGACGGACGTTTCCCCCAGGACCTCCTCCTAAAAATACTTGTCCTACGTGAGGCACCGACCCCATTTCTTGAAGGCGGCCGCAGCAAAATTGGAGGCCGCTGAGCCGAAAACGTTGGGTAGCCGAAGGAAAGGCGAAGGGGGGGGGGGGCTGTAATTTTACCCGGATAATGGCCTTGCGAAATGGAACACTTAACTTCTCCTGACCTTCTTGGAGTCCTTGCAATCTTGGATATAGGTCAGCTTCCATCCGCCACCCCTCTGCGGCCTCTCTTGGTTTTTCCTTGGCTGTTGATTGCAACCCGTAGTCTCCAAAATGGGCGAATATCTCGATTTGACAGAAGGATAAACCTGGTTTATGTCCATCGTGTTTTCTCCTCACTTAAGGGGTCCTTCTCGGCTCTCTCTGTGGGTCGGTTTGCTCTTTGCGGTCAGGGGCCGTGTGGTTGCGGTCATCACAAGCGGTGCACTTCAAACAGGGAGATGTTTATGAAAGGCATCACAATGGACCAGCTTGGGAAATCCACTCGGTGCTAGAAAAAAACAACAACAGAATAATACAATTGGAAGGGACCTCGGCGGTCTTCTAGACCAACCCCCTGCTCAAACTGGAGACCTTTTACCAATCTGTACAAATGGCTGTCCAAGCTCTTCTTGAAGACTTCCAGTGATGGAGCTTCCACAACTTCTGGAGGGAAGGTGTTCCATCCATCCATCCATCCATCCATTCATCCATCCATCCATCCATCCCTTTGTCTATCTGTCAGTCATGTATCTTATCAATCTCAGAATCATAGAATCCTAGGGCTGGGTGGGACCTTGGAGGTCTTCTAGTCCAACCCTTTTCTCAAGCAGGAGACCCCTAGACCATTTCCAGGAAATCTCTGTCCAATCTCTTCTTGAAGACCTCCAGTGATGGAGAACCAAAAACTTCTTCAGAGAAATGGTTCCCCTGATTTGATTGTCCTCGCTGTCTCGACCTCGTCTCAACAACTGTCTCGCTTAGCAACGGAAATTTGGGGCTCGATTTGGGTCGTAAGACGAGGACTATCTGTACAGTAGCCGTTCTCTCCTTTTAAGATGTCCCGGTCTACTCGGCCCAGAGGGGAGATCTACCAACACTCCCTCCGGGGGAGGCGGGGGGCTAGTATTGGGTTCCTAGACCCCTCCCTTGGTGCGCTTACCTCTGTTTCCAAATAAACGGAGCCCCCCCCCCCACTTCCCCTTTCCCCGCTCTGTACCTGATTTCTCTACAGCTGAGCAACTAATTACTGTTTTTGCAAGTTTCCGCCCTGCTGTGAAATTGCTAACTGATTAGGAAAATTGGTACATCTACCCATAACCCAGGATCAGATGTTTGTTTGGTTTTTGTTGTTGTTTTTTTTGAAAAGAAATCCTTTCTTTTTTTCTTTTCTTTTTTTTTTCCTTCTTTTTTTCCTTTTTGCTGAAAGAGCTTTAGACTGTTCCGGAGGCGGCTGTGTGAGGATGTTTTTCATTGTCTTTTGAAGAAGAGATGCTGGCGTGGAGGGAGAGAGGGTGACTTTGGAGTCATCTCCCAACACAAAACCCCCCACAAAAACAGACGTTCAAGGCAAGGCCCCTCTGCTAACAACCCTTGTGCAAAGGGCCTCTGGGCACCCCCCCCACCATTAAAAATATATATATTCTAGGCACACAGATGCTATTATTATTATTAGCAGCCCTAGGATTCTGAGATAGATGGATGGATGGATGGATGGATGGATGGATGGATGGATGGATGGATAGAGATTGATTGATTGATAGATGTTAGATTGATGGATGGATGGAGATCAATGACAGATGGATAGATGGATGGATGGATGGATGGATGGATAGAGATTGATAGATGATAAATAGATAGATAGATAGATAGATAGATAGATAGATAGATAGATAGATAGATAGATAGAATGCATGACCATCCGATGAGAAATGGATGGGTGGATGGATAGATGGAACAGCTTGCCTCCAGAAGGTTTTCAAGAAGAGACTGGACAGCCATTTGCCCAGAATGCTCTAGGCTAGGGTCTCCTGCTTGAGCAAAGGGTTGGGCTAGAAGACCTCAAAGTTCCCTTTGACCCTATGATTCTATGGTAGATAGATGCATGACTGACAGATAGAGAAATTGATGGATGGATAGGTTGAACATGTTCCTCCAGAGATTGTAGGTACTCCATCCCTGGAGGTTTCCAGAAAAGATTGGGCACAGCTATTTGTCTGAAACGGTATAACGTCTCCCGCTTGAGCAGCCGGGTCAGACTAGAAGACCTCCAAGGTCCCTTCCAACTCTGTTCTTCTGGGAGAGGCAGGGCTGCTGGTCTCTCTCTCTCTTTCTGGTGGTGACGAATCTGGAGCGTCGTTCTGGTCTCTTTTACGCACAAGACATCCCGAGTTCCCAAATTAGCATATGCAGCCGGGCTAATCTTTTCCACCACGTCACGGATAATGATATGTAACTAGGTTCAGAGGAACAAGCCAGCTTTATCCGCGGCTAAGCTCATGATTGCATCAAACGGGAGGCGGCAAACAGCTTTCAAAAGTGTCGGAGTTGTTTGTGGTGGCGATATCGAAACATCGGAGAGGAAAGGCGACCACGGGTGGGAAACCCGCTTAGAAGCCAATCAAGCTCAAATGCGGGAAGTCCTTGACGCATTTCAGCTCCAAATTCCCACGGCTAAGCGACCGAAGTAAACTTTGCCTTGTTTTACGACTTTTCCTTGCCGCGAAGCGAATCCCCGCTGTCGTTAAATTAGCCACGCGGTTCTTAAGTGAATCCGGATTCCCCCCTTTGACTTGGCTCGACAGAAGGTCGCAAAAAGAGGGGATCGCATGACACCCCCTCCCCCCAGGACGCTGAAACAGACACGAGTACACGCCAGTTTCCGAGCCTCTGAATTTTAGGGTTATTTATTTATTTTTATTTTTATTTTATATTGGATTTCTATACCGCCCTTCTCCCTGAGGACTCAGGGCGGTGTACAGCCAGATTAAAAAACATGCAGAACAAATATTAAAAAACAATTAAAAGATATATAAATTTGGCCCAATTAAAACTCATTTACCAATTAAAAACGTTTAAAACATTTAAAAACAGTTAAAAATTTCATCTTAAGCCAGCCAGGTTAGGGTTATGACGGTCATGTGATCAAGATTCAAGCAACTTGGCAACTGACTCACATTTATGACGGACTCAGTGTTCCCAGGGTCACACGTTCCCCCTTTTTGCAAAGTCAGATTCATTCCCGGCCGTGTTATTAACCTAACGACGCTTAATAACCGTGGCGAGGGAGGTCGTAAAATGGAATAAAACTCCCTTCTCAACGGTCTCGCTTAGCGACAGAAATTTTGAGCTCAATTCGTGGGCCCGTAAGCGGAGGATTTCCTGTAATCAGAGTATTATTATTTTATTTTATTTTTGCATGCCAGAGAAATTCTCAATTCCGTTAGTGCCTATCACTGAGTTTCTTTCTTCCTTTGTTCCGCCAATGTTTTTTCTACCTTTGGGGCAGAAAACATTAAATGAGGAGGAGGCTTTTGCTTTCCCATTTAACTCAGTTTGGAAGTCTCGTTTATTCTTCTGTGAATTGTCCCGATGAATGTCTTTCTTTAGGATTTAAAAAAAAAACAAAAAAACCCCAAAAAATTCTGAACGCTTGGTAATGACCTTAGGCCTGTGGGCTTTGCTGTACTCGCACGATTTCCTCCCCCCCCCACCCTTATAAATTTGCATCTTTCGAAATCGTAATAAATACATAAAGACGGAAAAGTCCCTTCGCCTGCAGCAAAGTTTATTTTCAGCGCTTTGCTTCCAGAGTAAATATTAATTCCATTATATTACAGAAAAGCTCTCTGGTTACCGTACTCAGTCGAGCGTGGCCTGCCTTCTTCGAAATTCAGCCAGTGGCAGGAGAGATGTGCTTGGTTATCGGTGGCACCTCGCAAATTGCCATCTCTGCGCAACTGAAACCGGAAGGGTGCCAGTTTACACCAGTTTGACTCCGTGGAAACTGGGCTTAGTAGTCAGGGGCAAAGATCTATTACAATAACAGAGTTGGAAGGGGCGTTGGAGGTCATCTAGTCCACCCCCTATTCAAGGGGAGAGACCTTATACCAACCAGCCTTGGAAAATAGCTGTCCAGTCTCCTCTAGAAGACCTCCAGTGATGGAGCATCCAAAACTTCCGGAGGGAAGCCATCCCACAGATGGATTTATCTGGGATGATAGAATAGCAGAGTTGGAAGGCACCTTGAGGTCTTCTAGTCCAACCCCACTGCTTGGGTTGTATGTTCTTTTCCCAGCTACAGTGGGGGGTGGGGGGCTCCATCACTGGAATGGCATAGGGTCTCCTGTTTGAGCAGCTTGCCTTCAGATTTTATGTTTTTGAGATAAGATAGGTGATGCAGGAAGGAAGGGAGAGAGGGAGGGAAGGAAGGAATGAAACAATGAGGGAGAGAGGGAGGGAGGAAGGAAAGAAAGGAAGGGAGGGAGGGAGGGAGGAAAGGAAGAAAGGAAAAGATGAGGGAGGGAGGAAGGGAGGGAGGGAGGGAGGAAAAGATGAGAGAGGGAGGAAGGGAGGGAGGAAGGAAGGAAGGAAGAAAGGAGAAAGGAAGGACGGAAGGAAGGAGAAAGGAAGGAAGGAAAGGAAGGAAGGGGAAAGAAGGAAGGAAGGGGAAAGAAAGAAGGGGAAGGAAGGAAGGAAGGAAGGAAGGAAGGAAGGAAGGAAGGAAGGAAGGAAGAGCTTGCCTTCCGAAGTTGTGGGTGGCTCCATCACGGGAAGTCTTTAAGAAAAGATCGGACAGCCATTTCTCCCGAAAGGCATAGGCTCTCCTGCTTCAGCAGGGGGTTGGACTAGAAGACCTCCAAGGTCCCTTCCAGCTCTCTTCTGAATATATGTAACAGACGGCTTGTTCAAGATCCCTTCAGAGGAACGGATCTTGGTGGCCTAGAGAACAAAGGCTGACCTTGGTTTCTCATCAAACGTACCGCCAATGTAAAACCCGAGATCTTTATCATTTAATTCCGCCTTCTGCATCATTACCTCCATAACAGTCCTTGGTGTCTGAGAGCATCTGCAGTGGGATGAATTCATTGCGTTTGGGTTATGAATGGGGCGCCTGCCTCGTGCTTATTGAGGGTGAGCCTTCAGGATGCATTCGTCTCCTCCCAAAAAGCAACTCGGTAGAAGCAAATATTTCCAAGGTGACTTTCTCTCTTGCTGGCGGAGCCAGACTCGAACCCGGATCTCTGCGATAGGATGGTTTTGTGGTTCTTTTTTTTCCCCCTCTGCAGTTCTGTGTGGGATTTAGTGTGGAAATACGGTTGCAAATGGTAGTGTAATGGTTTTGGGAGACAGGAGGAAGTGTCTCAGAGTAGGCCACGGTTAGATAAGGGGCAGCCGAGGCCTCAGAAGGAAAAGGAGAGTGGGAAGCATCTCAGAAGGGACCCTCCCTAGTTTCTTAGGCTGTAAAGAGGAGGGGGCAGAAATATAGTCATAGTCTGTGTGAATGGCCTTGGGAGACAGGAGGAAGAGATGCAGATGTGATGGATAAGAAGCAGCTGAGCCCTCAGAAGGAAAGGGGGCACAGGAAGCATCTCATAAAAGACCCACCCTAGTTTCTTAGGCTGTAAAGAGGAGGGGGCAGAAATATAGCCTGTGGGAAGAACCTTGGGAGACAGGAAGAAGAGCTGCAGGTGTGACAATAGTTAGATAAGAAGCAGCTGAGCCCTCAGAAGGGGGCACAGGAAGCATCTCATAAGAGACCCTCCCTAGTTTCTTAGGCTGTAAAGGGGAAGGGGGACAGGGAGGGACTTTCATACTTGAGAGGTTCAACTGCTTTTTATGGGAATGGCCTTGACAGACAGGAGGAAGAGCTGCAGACTAGGCCATAGTCAGATAAAAGGCAGATGAGCCCATGGATGGAAAAGGGAAGCATCTCAGAAGGGACCCTCCCTTGGCATGTAAAGGTGAGGGGGTAGAAATATTAGAATGGTTTGTGGAGAAGACCTTGAGAGACAGGAGGAAGAGAAACAGACTAGACAATAATCAGATAAGAGGCAGATGAACCCTTAGAAGTAGGAGGGGTGTGGGAAGTATCTCAGAAGGGACCCTCCCTAGTGTCTTGGCCTGTAAAGGTGAGGGGGTAGAAATATTGGAATGGTTTGTGGAGAAGACCTTGAGAGACAGGAGGAAGAGACACAGACTAGACAATAATCAGATAAGAGGCAGACGAACCCTGAGAAGAAATAGGGGTGTGGGAAACATCTCAGAAGGGACCCTCCCTAGTTACTTGGGTTGTAAAGAAGAGGGATTCTGCTCCTGTAATGGGATGTGGGAATGGCCTTGGGAGGCAGGAGGTTAAGCCACATAGACATCAGTCTGATAAGAGGCAGCTGAGCCCTCAGAAGGAAAAAGGGGTGTGGGAAGCATCTCAGACGGGGCCCTCCCTAGTATCTTGGCCTGTAAAGAGGAGGGGGCAGAAATATTGCAGTGGTCTATGGGAATGGCCTTGGGAGACAGGAGGAAGAGACAATACAGCAGCAGATAAGAGGCAGCTGAGCCCAGGGATGGAAAAGGGGCTTGGGAAGCATCTCAGAGGGGACCCCCCTTAGTTTCTTTGGCTTTTAAAGTTATGGGGGGGGGGACAGCGGTACTTTCAGACTTGCAATATTCTCTTCACGTCACTTTGCAGTAAAGCTACAGCGACTACTTCTGAGTGTCCTTCTGGTTTGGTCCAGCTCCCAAGGCTGACAGGTATTAAGCCAGGAAGGATGTTCCCCCAAGGACGGATAAAATACCCAGGATTTAGAGTGTAATTCCTGAGGCTTTCAATGGGGTGGAAGAAGCTATTTATGGCATCCAGGATTATATGTCTGCTGAGGATTCCTTCCGCGCTTTTGGCGAAAGAGTTCCTATTCCTTGCGTTGGTTCTTTGGGAGGGAGGGCGGAGGGAGAGAAAGGGAGGGAGGGAGGGAAAGAAAAAGGAAAGGAAAGAAGGAAGGAGAAAGAGGGGAGAAAGGGGAAGGAAAAAGGGGAGAAAGGAAGGGAAGAAGGAAGGAAGGAGAAAGAGATAGGAGTGAGGGTGGGAAAGAGAAGGAAGGAAGGGAAAAGAGAACAGAGGGAGGAAGGGAGGGAGGGAAAGAAAAAGAGAAGGAGAGGGTGGGAGGGAGGGAGGAGAAAGAGATAGGATGGGAAAGCGAGGGAAGGAAGGGAAAAGAGAACAAAGGGAGGAAGTGAGGGAGGGAAAGAAAAAGGGAAGGAAAGAAGGAAGGAGAAATAGAGGGAAGAAAGGGGGAGGGAAAGGGAAGAAAGGAGGAAGGGAAGAAAGAAGGAAGGAGAAAGAGATGTGAGGGGGTGGGAAAGGGAAAGAAGGAAAGAAGGATGGGAAGGAAGGAAGGAGTGGAGACTGGGAAAGCCCAGCTGAAGCCCCCTCCCCCTTGCAAATTCTGAGAGAACAAAAGTTTGAGACCCCCAGAATATTAATCGGAGGTGCAAAGGACACCCCTCTTCTTAATCCACACTTAATCCACACTTCTGCACACCGTAGCTGGGACCTTCTAGAAAAATCTGAGCCTGGAGACCGGCTTGATAGGGACTAAATCCGATGTTCTGCTTGAGATCAACCCAGCCTGCAGAGCAACTGTTTTTGCGATCAAGCAATTAATTTGATTAGGCATCCCAAATCTGGAACATTAGCTTAGCTAGCATGATGTCTCAATTCCAGGAAATTCCTTCGCCTTACCTTCTTGGATCTCTTGGGAAGATATTTTTTGGGGGGGAAGACTACAGTTAGTCCTAGACTTACGACCAGCCCAAAATTCATCGAGCCAGCTGAGTGAGTTTTGCCTCATTTTACGACCGTCCTTGCCAGAGTTGCTAAGCGAATCCCTGCCATTGTTAAGTTACCAACATGCTTGTTAAGTGGCTTCCCCGTTGACTTTGGCTGGCCAGACGATCCCAAAAGGGGATCGCGTGATCCATGGGATCCTGCGACCTTCATAAATTCTTCCTTAGTTCCAGGTTGCTTCTCTCCTTGTTAAGTTTCCATCCGTCGCTTCCTGCCCTGCCTTCAGGGGCTTTTGTTGTGGTCCGCCAGCAGCCGGCGGAGCTGACAGCGGAGTCAGACAGTGAGGAGGCTGGGGAGGAACATGGGCCAGTCCTGGAGCCTGGGGAGGGCTCGGACGAGGGGACTCCAGAGCCTCCAGAGTCGGACGCCAGTGAGGCAGAGGAACAGAGGGAACCTGTTCCTAGCGTGCGCATGCGCAGAGCTGCCAGAAGGCAAGAACATTTAAGACAAAAGGGACGACTCTGGAGTAAGGCCTGGAGATGATTGGCCCCTCCCAGAAGGCTTAAAAGAGGAGCAAAGGCACGTGGGCCCTTTGGAGGAAAGCAACATTGTTAATTCTGTTCCCAGTCGGCATCTCTGTTTGATTCTGGACTCTGTGTGGCTTTGCCAAGTAGGTCTTTGGCGGCGTGTCAAGGGAGATAAAGGTTGGTGATTATCCCGAAGGACTTTTTTGCAACTAATTGGGACTCAGCTGTGAATGAACGTAATTCACAGCTGTTGCAATAACAGAGGTTTTTGGGACTACTCGTGTGTTTTAATGACTCAGAAAGCCTAGGTCACAACAGCTTTGAAGATCAGGGGGACCCCCTCTTCTTCTTTGGGGCAGCCCCTCAAATATTGGAAGATGCTATCATTAGATCTGTACCTCGATCTGATGGGAGTCTTCAAATAAAGTAAAATTCTCGGAGTTGCTTGAAGTACGGGTAGAGGTGAAAAACCTCTCCTTGCAGTTAGATACCAGGTAGGCAGGTCCTGCCGGAAAGGGATTTTTCCCATCTCTCTTTCTAGGGCAGGTATAAACTGTGTCTCTTGCGTCGAAAACCTGAACTCTTAGGATCTCAAAAATCTGGAAAACACCGTGAGCCGTAGCGAGAAGGGCCGTCTGCAGCGAAGTCAGCAAAGCAATAGAGCAAAATAGAACACAAACAGGTCTAAGAATAGAATCGTAAAATGAACATTGACCTCAAAATATTCCCACCTCGCAAAGCCCGGAGATTCTCAAGTGTTTGTCAAGATTCCCTAAAAACCAGGAGGTGAATTTCTGTGACTCTCCCCGGGAGAGGTGGGAGGAATGGAATGGAATGAATAATTGAATTGTTTTCAGATTGGTCAAGAAACAAACAGGCCTCTTACTAGGAGATAACCATAATTTTCGTCCGTAGATTTGACGGAGGTTTATTGCTATTGGCGCTAGGGAGATGGACGGATAGATGGACAGACAGACAGGCAGGCAGAGGGAGAGAGGGAGGGAGGGAGGGAGAGAGAAAGAGGTAGGATGGATGATAGATGAATGGATAGATAGATAGATAGATAGATAGATAGATAGATAGATAGATACCCTGTTTCCCCGAAAATAAGACCTCCCCTGATAATAAGCCCAATCGGGCTTTTGAGCTTTTCCACGAAAATAAGCCTCCCCTGAAAATAAGCCCTCCCCAAAAATATTTAAACGCAGAGCTGGAAATCAAGTAAGATGGGGCAAGAGGAGCCCCATCTTGCTCCATGGGCCCCAAAATAATAAGACCTCCCCCAAAATAAGGCCAAGCGTTTATTTTGGAGTTCAAAAAAATATAAGACGGTCTTATTTTTTGGGAAACACGGTAGATAGCTAGATGATAGATAGATGATAGATGATAGATAAATAGAGATGATTGATTGATAGATAGATAAATAAATAGAGATGATTGATTGATAGATAAATAGAGATGATAGATAGATAGATAGATAGATAGATAGATAGATAGATAGATAGATAGATAAGATAGAAGATAGACAGACAGACAGACAGACACAGATGGACAGATATCTGGACACGTAGATGGGTGGAGAGAGAGACAGAGAGAGAGATGATAGATAGATAGATACCTAGATACATGGAAAGCTAGAGAGATAGTTACCTGGATACATAGATACCTGGATGGATGGATGGATGGATGGATGGATAGATGGATGATGGATAGATAGCTAGATATGCAGGCAGGCAGGCGGGGGAGAGAGAGGCAGAGGGATGGATGTATCATGAGAGAAAGATACTACTCAGATGGATGATTGACAGGTAGTGGATGTGGGGGTGGGAGGGAAGGAGGGAGGGAGGGAGATGATCTATCCCTGTGTCCACTCCGAGTCAACATCAGCCGGCTGGCACATAATCAATCCACCGCTTGTAGCCTGGCTCCCCTTTCGCTCTGCCTGCCCTGCCCAACGGGAAGATTCCCATCTTGACGTCTTCATTTACAATAACACGAGGAACAGGCGGCATTTCACGCCCTGCTTGCTTGACACGACACCCTGCGAACCATTCGGATAGGGGGGGAAACGGCCCTGTCCGTTGCAAGGTTTCCCTGGCTCCCCCCCAATGGACAAAACGTTTCCCACTTCAACCTGCGTCTTCTGGGCCGCTGGAATCCTTCCTGGAGGAAACCTGGATCTCACCTGCTGCATTTCTGCCAAAGCTGCCTGTGACTTCACTCTCTGGGTGGCACTAAAGCTGCCTCCTATTCTAGATACAATGCAGGTTTATCCCAGGTGTATCTCCCTCCCTCCCTCCTTCCATCAATCCATCTTTCTTTCCTGCTTTCTCTTCCTCTTCTTCCTTCCTTCCTTCCTTCCTTCCTTCCTTCCTTCCTTCCTTCCTTCCTTCCTTCCTCCCTCCCTCCCTCCCTCCCTCTATCCATCCTGCCTTCTTTCCTGTTTTCTCTTCCCCTTCTTTCCTTCCTTCCTTCGCTCCCTCCCTCCCTCTCTCCTTCTTTCCTGCTTTCTCTCCCCTCTTCCTTCCTTCCCTCCCTCTCTCCTTCTTTCCTGCTTTCTCTCCCCTCTTCCGTCCTTCCCTCCCTCCCTCCCTCCTTCCATCAATCCATCTTTCTTTCCTGCTTTCTCTTCCTCTTCTTCCTTCCTTCCCTCCCTCTCACCCTCCCTCCTTCCTTCTTTCCTGCTTTCTCTCCCCTCTTCCTTCCTTCCTCCCTCCCTCCCTCCCTCTATCCATCCTGCCTTCTTTCCTGTTTTCTCTTCCCCTTCTTTCCTTCCTTCCTTCCCTCCCTCCCTCCATCCTGCCTTCTTTCCTGCTTTCTCTTCCCCTTCTTCCTTCCTTCCCTCCCTCTCTCCTTCTTTCCTGCTTTCTCTCCCCTCTTCCTTCCTTGCTTCCTCCCTCCCTCCCTCCCTCTATCCATCCTGCCTTCTTTCCTGTTTTCTCTTCCCCTTCTTTCCTTCCTTCCTTACCTCCCTCTCACCCTCTCTCCTTCTTTCCTGCTTTCTCTCCCCTCTTCCTTCCTTCCCTCCCTCCCTCCCTCCTTCCATCAATCCATCTTTCTTTCCTGCTTTCTCTTCCTCTTCTTCCTTCTTTCCCTCCCTCTCACCCTCCCTCTCTCCTTCTTTCCTGCTTTCTCTCCCCTCTTCCTTCCTTGCTTGCTTCCTCCCTCCCTCCCTCTATCCATCCTGCCTTCTTTCCTGTTTTCTCTTCCCCTTCTTTCCTTCCTTCCTTCCCTCCCTCCCTCCCTCTCTCCTTCTTTCCTGCTTTCTCTCCCCTCTTCCTTCCTTCCTTCCTTCCTTCCCTCCCTCCCTCTCTCCTTCTTTCCTGCTTTCTCTCCCCTCTTCCTTCCTTGCTTGCTTCCTCCCTTCCTCCCTCCCTCTATCCATCCTGCCTTCTTTCCTGCTTTCTCTTCCTCCTTCCTTCCTTCCTTCCCTCCCTCCCTCTCTCCTTCTTTCCTGCTTTCTCTCCCCTCTTCCTTCCTTCCTCCCTCCCTCCCTCTATCCATCCTGCCTTCTTTCCTGTTTTCTCTTCCCCTTCTTTCCTTCCTTCCTTACCTCCCTCTCACCCTCTCTCCTTCTTTCCTGCTTTCTCTCCCCTCTTCCTTCCTTCCCTCCCTCTCTCCTTCTTTCCTGCTTTCTCTCCCCTCTTCCGTCCTTCCCTCCCTCCCTCCCTCCTTCCATCAATCCATCTTTCTTTCCTGCTTTCTCTTCCTCTTCTTCCTTCCTTCCCTCCCTCTCACCCTCCCTCCTTCCTTCTTTCCTGCTTTCTCTCCCCTCTTCCTTCCTTCCTTCCTCCCTCCCTCCCTCCCTCTATCCATCCTGCCTTCTTTCCTGTTTTCTCTTCCCCTTCTTTCCTTTCTTCCTTCCCTCCCTTCCTCCCTCCATCCTGCCTTCTTTCCTGCTTTCTCTTCCCCTTCTTCCTTCCTTCCCTCCCTCTCTCCTTCTTTCCTGCTTTCTCTCCCCTCTTCCTTCCTTGCTTCCTCCCTCCCTCCCTCCCTCCCTCCCTCCCTCCCTCTATCTCTCCATCCTTCTTTCCTCCTTTCTTTTCCCTCTTCCTTCCTTCCCTCCCTCCCTCTCTCCATCAGTCCAACCTTCTTTCCTCCTTTCTTTTCCCTCTTCCTCCCTCCCTCACTTCCCTCCCTCCCTCCTTTATCCAGACTGATACAAGGTCTCCTGTTTGAGCAGGGGGTTGGACTAGAAGACCTCCAAGCTCCCATTCAACCCTTTCCTTCTATGCTCGATGATTCACAGGAAGGCCAATAACTCGCCACCCCACCTCTAAACCTCTTTAGATCCTGAATCCCCCCTTTCCCCCCCCCCCCATCTTCATGTTCCCCGTGCAAAAAAACCCATCCTGCAAAATATTTCTCCAAATCCTTGGAGCCGTGTCCAACTGCCTATTACTCCCTTGTGGACTAACATCCTAAACGACCACCTTCCCCAGGGTGGGGGAGGGAAGCAGGGCAGAGCTGAGCATCAAGCCTTTTCAACCATGCATGCTTTTTGGGGTGAGGGGTGGGGGGTGGAGAAATGTCTTCTGGAAGGTTCCCGCATTGTCTAGAACGTGCCCGGGGTTCCTAATCAGCTGCTTGGAAATCCGCACCGTCAAGGGTGGAAGGAACCTGCGTTTCTTTGGCTTTTCCTTCCGTTCCAGGCTGGGCCTCCCAGCAGCCCCTGAGCAACCTTCGGGGGGATTCGGCACCTAAGACAAGCTGGGCTCCCCCCATTCACCCAGGGGTCACTTCTGACACGCTGACGGACGGACGGACGGCGGGAATGCAATTCTGATCTCTTTCACTCTCTCTCTTTCTCTCTTTCTTTTTCTCTCCCTCTTTCTCTTGCTCTCTCTTTCACTCTCTTTCTCTCTCCCTTTCTCTCTCCCTCTTTTTCTCTTTTCTCTCTTTCTCCTTCTCTCTCTCTCTCTCTTTCTTGCTCTCTTTCTTTGTCTCTCTTTCTCTTTTTCTTTCTCCCTTTCTCCTTCTCTCTCTCTCTCTTTCTTTCTTTCTTTCTCTCTCTCCCTCTCTCTCTGTCTTTCTCCTTCTCTTTCTCTCACTTTCCTCCCCTCTTTCTTTTTCTCTCTCTCTTCCTCTCTCTCTTTTTCATTCTTTCTTTTTCTCTCCCTCTCTGTCTTTCTCCTTCTCTTTCTCTCAGTTTTCTCCCCCTCTCTTTCTTTTTCTCTCTCTCTTCCTCTCTCTCCTTCTCTCTCTTTTTCACTTTCTTTTTCTCTCCCTCTCTTTCTCTTTCTCCGTCTCTGTCTTTCTCCTTCCCTTTCTCGCTTTTCTCCCCCTCTCTTTCTTTTTCTCTCTTTTCTCTCTCTCTCTTTCATTTTCCCTCTTTCTTTTTCTCTCCCTCTCTTTCTCTCTGTCTTTCTCCTTCTCTTTCTCTCGCTTTTCTCCCCCTCTCTTTCTTTCTCTCTCTCTCTTTTTTTTTCTCCCTCTCTCTCTCTGTCTCATGCACATCCATATACACACTCACTAGTTGATCAGTTTATGCTTCCAGTTTGAGTAGGTTTTTTTTCCTAACTGGCAGACATATATTCACCAAGACTGATCAACCAAGTGGAGCCACCAAAATGATCAGTCTGGGGGTCTGGAGACTAAGCCCTACAGTGAACAGTTAAGGGAATTAAGTACGTCTACTCTAATAGAGAAAAGAATATTAGGGGTGACACGATAGCATTTTCCAGTACTCGAGGGGCTATCCCAGAGAATGTGAGATTGTGAAATATTCACCAGTGGAACAGAAGTTGCCTCCAGAAGTTCAGGGTGCTCCATCACTGGAGGTCTTCAAGAAAAGACTGAAAAGACCCACCTGTCTGGAGTACTATAAGGTCTCCTGCTTGAGAAGGGGGTTGGACTAGAAGACCTCCAAGGTCCCTCCTGGCTCATTCTTTGTTCTAATCTCTGATTCTCCGAGAAGCTGCAAAAGGAAAGTTAATTCTCTGTCTACCTTTTCTCCTCCTGGGCCCGGTCACTGGGGGTGGGCGGTTGGGAATCTCTTCGTAGACTCTGCCGACTTGGCTCCTCCAGCAAAATTTGCATTCCCAACGAAGACAACCTTTAATTACGCCGAGGCGATGGATTTTCAAACACTACGAAGCAATTATTTAATCATGTTGATTTGTGCTAATTGGTTGTTTGGGCCACGGTGGCCTTACCTGATTTAGTTGCGGTTGTGCGGATGGGAAAAAGAAGGAGGGAGCGAAATTGTGGGACGGAGGGTTGTGTGAACTGGACAGAGGAATGACAGAGGCCGGTGTGACCAAATCTAGGATGGTGTCAGCCTTGCGAGGTAGTCCAGCCAAGGAGCACACTTCAATACCGGTTCCGCCAGTTCCACATTCTTGAACATCTGAAAGTACATGTCTCCCTTTTCCTTTTTATAGCCTAAGAAACTAGGGAGGGTCCCTTCCCTTTCCTACCCCCTTTTTCCTTCAGAGGGCTCAGCTGCCTCTTATCTGCTTATTGTCTAGTCTGTGTCTCTTTTTTCTGTCTCCCCAGGCCATTCTCACAAACCGTTACAGGGGCAGAATCTCACAAATCTGAAAATCTGTTTCTTCCCCCCTCACCTTTACAGCCCAAGAATCTAGGGAGGGTCCCTTCTGAGATGCTTCCCACTCCCCTATTTCTTCTAAGGGTTCATCAGCCTCTTATCTGATTATTGTCTAGTCTGTGTCTCTTCCTCCTGTCTCTCAAGGTCTTGTCCACAGACCATTCCAATATTTCTGCCCCCTCACCTTTACAGGCCAAGACACTAGGGAGGGTCCCTTCTGAGATACTTCCCACACCCCTCCTACTTCTAAGGGTTCATCTGCCTCTTATCTGATTATTGTCTAGTCTGTTTCTCTTCCTCCTGTCTCTCAAGGTCTTTTCCACAAACCATTCTAATATTTCTACCCTCTCACCTTTACATGCCAAGGAGGGTCCCTTCTGAGATGCTTCTCATGCCCCCTTTCCTTCTAAGGACTCAGCTGCCTCTTCTGTGACCAGTGCCTGGTCTGTGGCTTTTCTTCCTGTTTCCCAAGGTCGTTTTCACAGTCCATTGCACATCCACTGTGGGAACCATACTCAGGGTAGGAGGCTAATTCTCTCTCTTCCTCTCTGCAGACCCCTTCCTCTGCTTGTGATACCGAGGCTTCTTAACTACCATGGCAACCCTTATATTTCCACAGATGAGTAATTTAATTAGAGTTCCCTTTTCACTAACATATAATGGGCAACTGGTGGCATCCACTGATGTCGTAAGTGTAAGGACGATCCAGAGACTAGGTTGTGGTCATATAAGAAGCAGCTGAGAAGGAAAAGGGGAATGAGAAGCATAGTGAAAAGGACCCTCCCTAGTCTCTTTGGCTGTAAAGATGAAGGGGCAGAGCTGTTGTAATGGCCTGTGGGAATGGCCTCGAGAGACAGAAGACAGAGCCAGAGACAAGGTCAGATAAGAGGCAGCTGAGCTCTGAGAAGGAAAAGGGGAGTGGGAATCATCTCAGAAGGGACTCTCCCTAGTTTCTTAGGCTGTAAAGAGGAGGGGGGGAAAGAGGTATCTTCAAACTTGCAAAATTCTGCTTCTGTAATGACCTTGGGAGATAGGAGAAGCATTTCAGACAAAGAGATAAGAGGCAGCTGAGCCCTCAGAAGGAAAAGGAGTGCGGGAAGCATCTCAGCAGGGACCCTCCCTAGTTTCTTTGGCTGTAAAGAAGAGGGGGCAGAAATATTATAATGGGATGTGGGAATGGCCTTGGGAGACAGGAGGAAGAGACGCAGACTAGACAATAATCAGATAAGAGGCAGCTGAGCCCAGAGAAGGAAAAATGGGTGCGGGAATAATCTCAGCAGGGACCCTCCCTAGTTTCTTCGGCTGCAAAGGTGAGCGGGTAGGGGAGAGAGAGATTTTCAGATTTGCAAGATTCTGTCCACGTAGAATAAAACAATTAAGAGTGAGTTCTTCTATGGGTGCTTCTTGTTTGGACTATTCTTGAAAGCCTGACAGGATGGTCCCGAAAAGCACCGTTTTTCCATAGCTCTCGCCTTCCCCACCCCCCCACCAAAATCCCTCCCCTATTCTTCCAGTGGCGGAACCAGTGATGGTATTCAGCCGGTTCGGGAAAACCTGTAGTGTTGACTTGCCCCGGCACTATGCCGTCCTATTTAGCGGAAGTTTGCGCGCGCTCACATTTTCGGTGTGCGGCGAACCGGTGGTAAAATGATGTGAAACCCATCTCTGGGCGGAACGGAGGGGTACATACCTCCCTCAAGTCAGGAGACCAAAAAGCTGCGGGGGGAAAGAAAGAGACAGGGCAACTCAAGGATGACAGAACGAATTCTGCCTTTACTGCTCAGGCTGCATTAGCTTCTTATCAGCCGACAGCCGGCTGCGAACATGTTTATTTTATGAATGACTTGACGGAGAGGCTGGTGAGCCAGAGGAAAGCCTCTGACAGCCTGATCCCTCTTTCCATATTGTCAGCAAACGCACGACGGACGCCAGTAAAGGAAAACACTTGTGCGGGGTCCACTGGGAACATCCGGAATGAATGCAAGGTGACACTTTGGAGAGAATTGCTTCTATTTTTAATGCATCCACGCCCGACCGGAGCCGCCTTCCCGAAGGGAATCGGTGCGCGCACGTTCACACAGCGCTGTCTCTTAGACCTCCCTCCTTCTCCAACCCCCCTGCAAAAAAAAAAAAATAATAATCTCACATTTATGAGGCCAAAGGAAGAGCAGCCAACTGGGGGGATTTATCTCTCCGGGCCATCTGGAAAAAAACGGTAACCGCGGCTCGACCCAATCTTAGATATGGAAACGACAAGAGATTAAAAGCGCCTCTCCTTCCCTGAATGTGGAAATGACGTCCCTTCACAGGGCACTGCCTGCCGGTGTCGGTTTTGTCCATCAATCTTCATCAGTGATTTAGTGGAGGGGAACTTTTCAAATTTGCAGAGGACACTTGCAGTTGAATAGGCCACAGATAGGCTCAAGAATCTTCCGTGTTTCCCTGAAAATAAGACCTCCCTGGATAATAAGCCCTCCCCTGAAAATAAACCCTCCTCCAAAAATAAGCCCTCCCCCAAAAATAAGCCCTCCCCAAAAATATTTAAATGCATGCTCAGCTGATCCCTGCCATTTCCTCTGGTTAGTGTTAGGGAGACAGAGCTGGAAATCAGGTAAGATGGCAAGAGGAGCCCCGTCTTGCTCCACGCACCCCAAAATAATAAGACCTCCCTGAAAATAAAGCCAAGCACTTATTTCGGGGTTCAAAAAAAATATAAGACAGGACCTTATTTTCGGGGAAACACGGTAGAAGGATGTTGAGTGACTCGAACTCTGGGCCCTAACCAAAATGCAGTTTACTGGTGAGAAAAGCAAGATTTTTTTTTTTGCACTGCAGGTGAGAAAAACCCAAATGCGCAGGTGCGGAATAGGTAACACCTGGCTCAGTAACTGGGAGAGGGATCTTGGAGCCCTAACGGACGATCCCTTAAATAGGAGCCAGTAGTGTGTGCTGCAGCAGCCAAAAAGGCCAATGCAATCCTAGGCGGCATTTACAGAAGGATAGAATCGTGAAGGGTTAACACCGCTTTATAAGGCCTTGATAAGGCCACACTTGAAATGCTGCGTCCAGTTTTGGTCACCAAATTATTAAAAAGATGTTGAGACTGTGGAAAGAGTGCAGAGAAGAGCAGCAAAGATGATCAAGGGACTGGAGGATAAAACATATGAAGAACGGTTGCAGGAACTGGGGATGTCTAGTCTGAGGAAGGGGACGTGGTGGCTCAGTAGCTAAGACGCTGAGCTTGTCGATCGAAAGGTCGGCAGTTCAGCGGTTCGAATCCCGAGGGCCGCAGAACGGGGTGAGCTCCCGTGACTTGTCCCAGCTTCTGGCAACCTAGCAGTTCGAAAGCATGTAAAAAATGCAAGTAGAAAAATAGGGCCCCCCTTTGGTGGGAAGAGAACAGTGTTCTGTGCGCCTTTGGCGTTGAGTCATGCCAGCCACATGACCACGGAGACGTCTTTGGACAGGGCTGGCTCTTCGGCTTTGAAACGGAGATGAGCAGCGCCCCCTAGAGTCGGGAACGACTGGCACGTATGTGCAAGGGGAACCTTTACCTTTACTTTTCGTCTGATGAAAAGAAGGATCGGGGTGACATGATAACATTCTTGTATTTGAGGGGCTGCCTGCCCCAAAGAAGAGGGGGGGTGTCCCCCTGTTCTCCAAAGCCCCTGAAGGCAGGACAAGAAACAACGGATGGAAACTAACCAAGGAGAGAAGCAACCTAGAACTAAGGAAGAATTTCCTGACCGTGAGAACAATTCACCAGTGGAAAGGCTTAAGTTGGGGGGCTCCATCACTGGAAGTTTTCAAGAATATTGTTACCTTCCATATTTCACCTCCTGAATCTTAAAAGGTTCTCTGCGGTCATTTCCCTTCTCTGCTGTCTTTGGGCCATCTGCAAATCTGACCATCCGCATTTTTAACTGCCCATTCCTAAATTCCAGCCTGATCATGGTTGCTCTTAATGCAGGATCCCCTTGACTCTCGCTCCTTGGCTAAATAGGGGTGAAGGAAAGTTGAAATCCAGATACGGAATACGTTTCCATTCCAGGATTTATCTTAATGTTACCACGATGTTCTTCCACGTTGCCACGCCATATTGCTAATGTCCTATTAACGCATCGTTTTGCCCGGAGCATTAATACCAGCAGTGGACGGGCAGGGAGTTGCGAAGCCCACCCAACGCAGCCCATAAAGGCCAAAGATTTCGCTCGAGCAGATGTCAGCTTAGGTAACATGTGGAAAATCTTGGAAGGGTGGGGGCTGGGCTTCCAAGCACACCCCTGGCTCCGGCCTCGGATTCGAGGGGACGCCAAGCAAAGCTACCTCCTTTTCAAAGTTCGCTCGGGAAAGTTGGTTCCGTTGCTTAAAAAATAAAAAAAATAAAAGATTTACAATCACGGGGAGTCCAGAATAACAGAGTTGGAAGGGACCTTGGAGGTCTTCTAGTCCAACCCCCTGCTTAGGCAGGAAGCCCTACACCACTTCAGACAAATGGTCATCCAACATCTTCTTAAAAACTTCCAGTGTTGAAGCTTTCACAACTTCTGGAGGCAAGTTGTTCCACGGGTTAATTGTCCTCACTGTCAGGAAATTTCTCCTTAGTTCTAAGTTGCTTCTCTCCTTGATTAGTTTCCACCCATTGCTTCTTGTCCTGCCCTCAGGTGCTTTGGAGAATAGCTTGGCTCCCTCTTCTTTGGGGAAGACCCTGAGATATTGGAAGACTGCTATCATGTCTCCCCTAGTCCTTCTTTTCATTAAACTAGACATACTCAGTTCCTGCAACTGTTCTTCATATGTTTTAGCCTCCAGTCCCCTAATCATCTTTGTTGCTCTTCTCTGCACCCTTTCCAGAGTCTCCACATCTCTAGTAGAGCAAATTCTGGTCAAAACTGGCTGGAAAAGACCAACTGGTAGATATCCAGATGGCAGCCAAATCCAACCTTTAACTTGGATGTGGGAACAAGCGACAAACAACACATCAAGATCAATCAATCCACTTTGACGTTGCTGATAGACCAGCAAAGAACTAATGAAATAAAACAAGAATTTTAAAAAAGGAAAATCGTGTTCGTAGAATAAAACACGGTAAAGGTAACAAGATGAACGTAAAATCGCAGAGTACGGGTATTAAAAATGCAGAAAGGATTCTATAAAATTGCAATTAATTTTGCAACGAGTGATCTAAATGCTTTTAAGTAAGTAAGATAACTAGGAAAAGGTCGCGAGTTGTACTGCAATTTATAAAACACCGCAAGAGCGTAAAGCTATGCTAATTTGTATTAAGTCTAAAATTTGCTGGAGTCCTGCTAGGGTTTTCTTGGGATTAAGAGCATTAGGGCCAACTAATTATAACAAGGAGATAGCAAAATAAAACATAGAGCGGTATGTGTATATTTAAAAGGAGAGGAAGAGGAAGAGAAGAGGGAGTGGGAGAGAGGAAGGGACAGGGAGGGAGTGAAGAAGGGAGAGAGAGAGGATGGGCAAGAAGGAAGAAAGGAGGGACTTAGAGAGAGGGAAGGGAGGAAAGGAAGGAAGGAAGGAAGGAAGGAAGGAAGGAAGGAAGGAAGGAAGGAAGGAAGGAAGGAAGGAAGGAAGGAAGGAGCTCTGGAGGAAACACTAATGGTCCTTGAGCCAAACTGATTTCTTTTGGTTTTCCGCTGTAATAATATGTGAGAAAGACCTTGAAGAGATGCCGCCAAGGGAACAATCAGCTTAGCCCACAATTAGACAACGGACAGGGCAAGAAGCTCAGAAGGAACCCTCCCTAGTTTCTCAGTCTGTAAAACAGACGGGAGGAGAATTGTACTTTCAGACTTGCAAGGTTGTTGCAGTGATATGCGGGAAGGACCTTGGGAGACAGGGAAAAGAGACCCAGGCGAGGGAAGGGTCAGATAAGAGTCAGCTGACCCCACGGCTGTACAACGGACAGGGCAAGAAGTTCAGAAGGGACCCTCCCTAGTTTCTCAGTCTGTAAAAGAGACAGTGGGAGATTTGTTCTTTCAGTCTTGCAAGGTTCTTGTAGTCGGAAGTGAGATGGAGTAGAGAGACACAGTGAAGAGAAGGGTCAGATAAGAGTCAGCTGACCCCACAACTGGACAATGGACAGGGCAAGAAGCTCAGAAGGGACCCTCCCTAGTTTCTCAGTCTGTAAAGGAGACGGAGGGAGATTTGTTCTTTCAGACTTGCAAAAATTCATTTAGGAGTGGGTGAGAAGGACCTTGGGAGATGAGAAAAAGAGACACAGCCAAGGGAATGATCAGATAAGAGACTCTATATTCTGCACCTGGATATTGGAAGGGATAAGAAGCTCAGAAGGGACCCTCCCTAGTTTCTCAGGCTGTAAAGGAGACCGCGGGAGAATTGTACTTTCAGACTTGCAAGATTCTGTTAACATAGCTTTACAATAAACGAGGACCACCTTATTTAGCTGTGTTTCCTGCCCAGCCTACCTGGCAAGACCAACACCTGTCCTTCCTTTCTTTCATACATCTGGAGCCGTCCAATGTTTTTTGGCAAGAAGGCAAGGGTGCGAAACAGGCCATCGGGATTCCCGTTCTCCCGGGGAAAGGCACCCTCACTCTGACACGTGGCTTAACCACGACCGTCACACGGTGAGCCACGGGAGGGTTTTCTCACCGCGAATTGCACAATAGAGGAAAAACTGCCGAGTCAGCGATTGCGTTCCCGAGAAGGCCCAAATGCTCTCGTTTGCCCTCCGGGAAAGCTTTCTCCGTTTCTCTCCACTCTTGACATTCCCAGGGGATAACCTAATTAAAGCTACAGATGCATTTGGCAGGAGGGGGTGGTGGAATTGCAGATGCCAGATGTTTCGCTATAAATGACCTCTCCTTGCTGACAAGCAGGATGTATGCGAGGCAGGGAAGGAACCGTTTCTAGCGTGTGTGTGTGTGTGTGTATTTTTGCATCCTCACAAACGGCATTTGCACACCGGTCTGGCAGTCCAGACTCCGAAAACCCTGGGTGCAAATTAGGAGTAGTGTGTGTGGGGGGGGTCTGTCTCCCTGTAGCTCAGCCCTAAACATCCCAATTGGGGTCGCTGGTCCTCAACTTATGACCACAATCGAGGCCGATGTTTCTCTCGCGTAGCGAGATAAGTCGTTCTGCGAGTTTGCCCTCCTCCCCCTTCTGGTTTTATGACTGTCCTTGCCACCGTTGTGAAGTCAAACGCTGCAGTGGTTAAGCTAGTCACGCGAATTAGTTAAGCGAACCCGGTTCCCCGCACTCCGACTTGAAGATTGCAAAAAATGCGATCTGGGGACTCCAGGATGCTGCGACCGTCATAAGTATGAGTCAGGTGCCAAGCATCCAGATTTTGATGACATGATTGTTGGGGAGGATGGAACGGTTAACGAGCATGTGAAAAATGTACACCCTTCTAGGTCCTAAGTAAGTCTTCCTCTTCCTCTTCCTCTTCCTCTTCCTCTTCCTCTTCCTCTTCCTCTTCTTCTTCTTCTTCCTCCTCCTCCTCCTCCTCCTCCTCCTCCTCCTCCTCCTTATTATTGTTCTCCTCCTCCTCCTCCTCTTCTTATTTTTCTCCTCCTCCTTCTCCTCCTTCTCCTCTTCCTCCTTCTACTACTTCTCCTCCTCCTCCTCTTCTCCTCCTCCTCCTCCTCTTCTCCTCATTATTATTCTCCTCCTCCTCCTCTACTTATTTTTCTCACTCCTCCTCCTTCTACTACTTCTCCTCCTTCTCCTCCTCTTCCTCTTCTTCTCCTCCTCCTCTTCCTCTTCCTCCTTCTACTACTTCTCCTCCTCCTCCTCTTCTCCCCCTCTTCTTCTTCTTCTTCCCCTCCTCCTCTCTTCCTCCTCCTCCTTATTATTATTCTCCTCCTCCTCTTCTTATTTTTCTCCTCCTCCTCCTCCTGCTACTTCTCCTCCTCTTCCTCTTCTTCTCTTCCTCCTCTTCCTCCTTTTACTACTTCTCCTTCTCCTCCTCTTCCTCTCCTCCTCCTCCTCCTCCTCTTTCTCCTTCTACTACTTCTCCTCCTCCTCCTCTTCTCCCCCTCTTCTTCTTCTTCTCCTCCTTATCTTCTCCTCCTCCTTCTCCTCGTCTCCTCCTCCTCCTCCTCCTCTTTCTCCTTCTACTACTTCTCCTCCTCCTCCTCTTCTTCTTCTCCTCCTCCTCTTCTCCTCCTCCTCCTCCTCCTCCTCCTTCACAACAGTCCAGTTTCCTTTAGAAAAAAAGCACCTTTCCGTTCAAATGGAAAACTGACATTCACCCCCAGAAGTGTCATTAGGGTCTCCAGTCCTACGAAGGGAGAAGCAGTGGGGAAAATAGGTAGTCCTCGGCTTACAACGGTTCATTTAGTGACCGCTCAAAGTTACAACGTCCCCAAGGAAAAAAAAAGCAACTTAGGACCGTTTTTTCCCCACTCAACGACCGTCTGCGGCATCCCCCGGGTCACGTGATCACTCTGTGACTGACTCGTCTTTATGACGGTCCCCTTTTCTGACCTTCCGACGAGCCAATGGGGAAGCTGGATTACACTTCACGACCAGGTTACTAACTTATCTAACTGCAGAAATTCACTTAAGAACAGAGACAAGAAACTTCATAAAATGGGGCAAGACACACTTAACAATTTTAGGCTCCGTTGTGGTCCTAAGTCGAGGACTTACCAACATGGACTCTTGTCTAAAACCTGACCTGATATTTTCATCTCGTGCGAAAAAAAAGTTCACCCCAAGTTTTTGGTGGAAGATATAATTGCTATTCCGTCACTCTTGTTTTCCAGCGAGATGATGAATACAGCAGCCTTTAATCAATTTCTTTTAAGGCAAATTGACTCTTTCTTTCCCTTGGACCGACAATTTATAGGCAACAAACCACTATTGGCACATTTATCAAAGAAAACATGCAGCTTAAATTACCGTTAAACTGGCAGCTGGCTATCAATAGCTAAAAAGCCGGAGCTATTTTTGCTGCAAAGATCAAAAATGTGGGGGGTTTTCTTAAAAAAAAAAAAAGAAAGAAAAGAAAGAAAGAAAAATAGGTCTCGGTTCAGTTGACATGTCAGGGGTATCACTTGGTGGCCATCCGAACGCCAACACGTGCGTTTAAATGACAATGTATGTTGTGTATCCGTGCGGTGGTGTAGATGGAACGAGCTGGAAGCAGAGGTGAGGTCCTGACAGGTTCTGGAAAACACGTAGCGGAAATTTTGAGCAGTTCGGAGAACCAGCAAATACCACCTCTGGCTGGCCTCAAAGTGGGGTGGGAATGGGGATTTTGCAGTATCCTTCCCCTGCCATGCCCACCGAGCCACACCATGTCCACCAAGCCATGCCCACAGAACCGGTAGTAAAAAAAATTTGGATTTCACCACTGGCTGGAAGAGACAAATAAATTGGGTCGGGAAGGATTGCCTGAGAATTCTGTGAGAAGGAGAAGGAGAGGAAGGAAAAAGAAGAGGAGGAGGAAGAAGAAGAAGAGGAAGGGGAAGAAGGAAGAGGAGGAGGAGGAAGAAGAAGAAGAAGAGGAAGAATGGAAGGGGAGGAGGAAGAGGAGGAGGAGGAGGGAAGGGGAGAAGGAGAAGGAGAAAAGAAGAAAAGACGAAAGAGAGGAGGAGGAGGAGGAGGAGGAGGAGACGTGGGGTAGAACAAGGAGAAGGAGAGGAAGAAAAGGAGAGGAAGAGGAAGAAAAAGAGGAGGAAAGGTGGGGTAGAACAAGGAGAGGGAGAAAGGAAGAAAAGGAGAGGGAGAGGAAGAAAAAGAGGAGGAGAGGAGGGGTAGAACAAGGAGAAGGAGAAAGGAAGAAAAGGAGAGGAAGAGGAAGAAAAAGAGGAGGAAAGGTGGGGTAGAACAAGGAGAAGGAGAAAGGAAGAAAAGGAGAGGAAGAGGAAGAAAAAAGAGGAGGAAAGGTGGGGTAGAACAAGGAGAAGGAGAAAGGAAGAAAAGGAGAGGAAGAGGAAGAAAAAGAGGAGGAAGGGAGGGGTAGAACAAGGAGAAGGAGAAAGGAAGAAAAGGAGAGGAAGAGGAAGAAAAAAGAGGAGGAAAGGTGGGGTAGAACAAGGAGAAGGAGAAAGGAAGAAAAGGAGAGGAAGAGGAAGAAAAAGAGGAGGAAGGGAGGGGTAGAACAAGGAGAAGGAGAAAGGAAGAAAAGGAGAGGAAGAGGAAGAAAAAGAGGAGGAGAGGAGGGGTAGAACAAGGAGAAGGAGGAAGTGAAGAATGACAAGGAGAAAGAAGAGGCAAGGAAGGACGAGGAGTGGAGGAGGAGAGGAAGGAGGAGAGGAGGAAGAGAGGAAGGACAAGGAGGAGGGCAAGGAGGAGGAGAAAGAGTGCTAGAGAACAAGAAGAAGAAGGAAGAAAGGGAGGAGAAGGAGCAAGGAAGAAGGAGAAAGAAAGTGAAGAAGGAGAGGAAGAGCAGGAGGACTTTCCTTACCACAGTTGTTCAATGAATCACTGCAGTCGTTAAGTTACTAACACGGTCGTTAAGCGAATCTGGCTTCCCCCTTGACTTTGCTCATCAGAAGGTCGCAAAAAGGAATCACGGGACAGCCCCCCCCCACCGCGACGGTTGTAAACACGAGCCAAGCATCTGAATTTTGAACCCACGACCGGGTGTGTGTGTGGATGTTACGACGGTCGTTAAGTGTGAAAAACATCCATTCGTAAACCCTTTTTCCCCCGGTGCCGTCGCCGCTTCGAACGGTCCCTAAACAGACTGTCGTAAGTCAAGGACCTGCCTGTATGCGACTGAGGCCCCCTTTATCTTAATTTCCCTCCCCCTCCTCTCTCTTCCTGAAGACGGACACGCCTGCCCCCTCCCCTTGTCTGGCTTCCTCGTCACTTCTGACAGATGAGCGTATCAAATGGGCAGCCGAGCCGCGAGCCTTGCGCCTGAAGACGCCATGAATCTGGCGCGAGAAAATTTAAACCTCGTTTAAAGGAAATCGGTTCTTGTCCCGCCAACATTTGTATCAATTCCCGGCTTCAACCAGGCCCCTTCGTCCCGCCCAGCTGAAATAATTCATATTAAATCATGAATTCCCCCTTTTCTTCCTTCCCTTAGTCATACTTTGCCATCTTCCCTGGCAAACGGGAGGGAGGGAGCGAGGAGCGCTTAAATTACTCAAGGTGTCCGTGCAAATTAACTCGCGCCCGGAAG
>NC_142077.1:1400000-1422500 GCF_059756535.1 Pantherophis guttatus
GGGACTGAAGGATAAAACATACGAAGAACGGTTGCAGAAATTGGGGCTGGCTAGTTTAATGAAAAGAAGGGTTCTTTCTTTCTTTCTTTCTTTCTTTCTTTCTTTCTTTCTTCCTTCCTTCCTTCCTTCCTTCTTTCTTTCTTTCTCTCTCTCTCCCCCTCTCCCTCTCTCTCTCTCTCTCTCTCTCTCTCTCTTTCTCTCTTTCTTTCTTTCTATTTACCTATCTACCTACCTACCTACCTACCTATCATCTATCTATCTATCTGATAGACAGATCAGATATACGACAGGCAGACGGACAGATGGATGAATGGAACTGGTTGCCTTCCGAAGTTCGTGCGTGCTCCATCCCTGGAAGTTTTGAAGAAGAGACTGGACAGGACTGGATTTGTCTGGAACGGTATATAAGACCTCTTGCTCGAGCCAGTGGGTTGGACTAGAAGGCCTCCGAGGTCCCTTCCCCAATTCCGTCATTCTGTTCTCCCAGAAGCAGCGGACGGGAACTGATCAAGGAGAGATCCAGCCTTAAACTTAGGAGGAATTTCCTGGCAGCGAGAAAACAATTCCAGGGTCTCCAGTTTGAGCAGAGGGTTGGACTAGAAGACCTCTAAGTCTCCCTTCTGATTCTGTGTTCTATTTGTTCAAGGCATCTTGTTAAGAGAGAGAGAGGGGGGGGGGGGAGACCTTAGCTGGAAGTTCTCTTCCTGGAAGGGCCAGAAGGAAAAAGGTGAACCAAGCTAGAAAGGACTTGAGGGTGATGGAGAGTTCATTTTTCTGTCTCCACGTTCCACCCAGAGAAATGGCTGGCTCTCACCTGATCTTCCCTTTCCAGCAGGAAAATAAAATAAAAATAAAAGAATGACTCTCCGTGAAGCAGGGAGTTGGCCGTGAATGCTGATGACGCCTGCGAGAAAGTCACCTTGCCTCGGAAGCCGCCAGCCTGGGTGGCGTCCAAGCTCCAATTTCTTTCTCCTCACGGAGGTCACCTCTCCAGAGACTCCGCCAAGAGTTTCCAAAATGACACGAGAGAACGTAGAACAGAAGAGGCGGAAGGGACCTCGGAGGCCTTCTAGTCCAACCCGCCTCCTCAAGCAGGAGACCCCTAGACCATCCTGGTCAAACGGCAGTTCAAACTCTTCTTGAAAAGCTCCAGTGATGGAGCTCCCACCACTTCCGGAGACAGGCTGTTTCATCCGTCCATCATTTGTCTTTCTTTCTTTCTTTCTTTCTTTCTTTCTTTCTTTCTTTCTTTCTTTCTTTCTTTTCTTTCTTTTCTTTCTTTCTTTCTTTCCTTCCTTCCTTCCTTCCTTCCTTCCTTCCATCTAGTTTCTTTCTTTCTTTCTTTCTTTCTTTCTTTCTTTCTTTCTTTCTTTCTTTCTTTCCTCCCTCCCTCCCTCCCTCCCTCCCATCTATCTATCTATCTATCTATCTATCTATCTATCTATCTATCTATCCATTTATCTATCTATCCTCTCCCTCCCTCCCTCCATCTACTCATTCCTCCCTCCCTCCCTCCCTCCCTCCCTCCCTCCCATCCATCCATCCATCCAATCACCCATCCATCTATATCTATCTATCTATCTATCTATCTATCTATCTATCTATCTATCATCTCTCTCTCCCCCCCTCTCTATCTCAATCACCTATCCGTCCTTCCTGCCTGCCATCCATCTATCTATCTATCTATCTATCTATCTATCTATCTATCTATCTATCTATCTATCTATCTACCATCTCTCTCACCCCTTTCTCTATCTCAATTACCTATCTGTCCTTCCTTCCTGCTATCCATCCATCCATCCATCTATCTATCTATCTATCTATCTATCTATCTATCTATCTATCTATCTATCTATCTATCTATCCATCCATCCATCCATCCATCCATCCATCCATCCATCTATCTATCTATCTATCTATCTATCTATCTATCTATCTACCATCTCTCTCTCTCCCCCCTCTCTCTATCTCAATCACCTATCTGTCCTTCCTGCATTCCATCCCTCCATCCATCACATCTCCTCTGGAGCAAATGTTAGCTTTGAGTAGCCAATCCCATCTCTCTCGTGCCTCAGCTCTTTATTTATTTCAGTTATTTATTAATTAATCAAATTTATATAGCCGCCCATCTCACCAAAGGAGACTCTGGGCGGTGAACCAGAATCAATAAGAACAATGAATAAAAAAACACAAAGTATATATACATATAAATATATACAATCTCCCTTCCCCCCGGCATGCAGAATGGGAGCCAAGTTATCCGCAAAGTTTAAAATCAAGTTAAATTTAAAATTAAGTTTAAGATGATTTAAGACAGCACGAAGGGAAAAAGTTGCTGAGCTTACAATGCTGGTTTGATGAAGGGCCCAGATTCTGCGTAGGAGATATTGACGGAAGGTAATATCGGTAACTCAGGGTTACCTCCTCCTCTTCCTCTTCCTCCTTCTACTACTTTCTTCCTCCTTCTTCTCCTTCTCATCCTTCTCCTCCTCCTCTCCTCCTCCTTCTCCTCCTCTTCTCCCCCTCTTCTTCTTCTTCTCCTCTTTCTCTCCTCCTCCTCCTCCTCCTCATTTTTGCTAGCAACAATGATGTTCCCTAATTGGGTAAGGAAACGTCTGAACAGATGCAATTCGAGGACTCCTCTTACGTTTGCCAAATAAATAAATAAATAATAACTAAGGGGTTATTTATGACGGTCACGTGATTCCCCCCCCTTTTGCAAAGTCAAGGGGGAAGCGGGATTCACTTAGTGACCATGTCCCTAACTGAACAACAGCAGCCCGGAAAGGTTGTAAAAAATGGGGGCCAAGCTCCCTTAGCGACGGGCTCGATTGCGTCCGTAAGCCGAGGACTCGCCGCCCTGTACCGTATACATTGGACTGTTTCCCCACCCCCACCCTTGCTTTCGGTGTGACGTTTTTGCCGCTGCACGAGGACACGTGCCAGAAAGATTTAAACATGATAATAATCATAAAACTGCAGAAAGCAGTTTGTGTTAAGCAGGAAAAAAAAAACCCACGAGGCAGCTCGGGTATTATGGCAGACGCTAAATTTTAATGGCACTTAGAGAAAAAGTGTTTTTTTTTCCGGCATAGAAAACAACAAACGAAGCCATCAAACATCTTGCTTAAGTTTTATGGAGCAGAATTTTCCTTTTTTGTGGGGGGAAGATCTTTATTTTATTTATTTATTTTTTTTTGCTACAAACTCAACGCCTTAAATATATAAAAAATATTTTAAATTTTATATGTATGTATGTATGTATGTATGTATGTATGTATGTATATAAAATGAGATATAAAGCAGAGGAGCAAACTTTTGTTTTTCAGCCCCAAGTAACCCTCGAAAAGGCAGAGCCTTTAAGGCGTTATTCTACGTCGGAAGAATGATTTATGGACAGGTGTTATTAAAATATGACGGCGTTAAAGGAGAGAGAAGGCCGGTGTTCGCCCCCATAATTTCTTTCGCGTGGTTTCTTACCCTTTTTTAAAAAAATTTTTTAAAAAATGGATTTTTAAAAAAAGCGAAACGCGATATGTTCACATTTACAGCGGCTTCCCGAAAACAGGAATACAGCTTTTCTCCTCGAGTTACGACGACCGTTGAGTCCAAAATTCCTGCCTGCTAAGCCGGACGGCTTGCTCAGGGAGTTTTGTCCCTTTTTATGACCTTCCCAGCCATGGTCGTGAAGCGAATCTGTCTCTCTCTCTCCTTTCTCTCTCTCCCTCTCCCTCCCTCTCTCTTTCCCACTCTTCTTTCTCTACCCTCTCTCCCCCTCTCTTTCTCTTTCTCTTTCTCCTCTCTCTCCTCTCTGCCTCTCTCTCTGCCTCTCCCTTTTCTCTTCCCATCTCTCTTCCTCTCTTTCTCTTTTTCTGTCTCTCCTTCTCTCCTTTCCCTCCCTCCCTCCCTCCCTCCCTCTCTTTCTCTTTCTCCTTCTCTCTCTCCTCTCTGCCTCTCTCTCTTTCCCTTTCTCTTTCCCTCTCTCTTTTCTCTTCCTCTCTTTTTCTGTCTCTCCTCTCTCTCTCCCCTTCTCTCTTCTTCTCTTTCTCTCTTCCCTCTCCTTTCTCTCCCTCCCTCCCTCCCACCCACCCTCTCTCTCTCTCTCTGCCTCTCTCTGTCCCTCTGTCTCCTTGTCCTTCCCTCTCCTTTCTCTCCCACCCACCCACCCTCCCTCCCTCTCTTTCTTTCTTTCTTTCTTTCTTTCTCTTTCTCTTTCTCCTCTCTCTCCTCTCTGCCTCTCTCTCTTTCCCTTTCCCTTTCCCTCTCTCTCTTCTCTCCCTCTCCCTCTCTCTTTCTGTCTTTCCTCTCCCTCTCTCTCTCTCCTTCTCCTTCTCTCCTTCTCTCCCTCCCTCCCTCTACCATATCCCTCCCTAGATTGTAGCTCTGGCCCTCCCTTCTGCCCCTGCTCCAATCCCCCCTTTCAGAGGCCTTTCCTGCAGCCAGGAGCCGAGTGTTAATTTCGGCTCTTGCTCCCAACAGAAGCAGCAAAAGGCTTTTTCTTGGCACGTCTTTTTTTCCCCTTCTCTCCTTCCCCTCCGAAACGCACCCGCCCGGCATCCTTAATGGAGCCCGGGTTTTGCAAGGGAACTCAGGGGGTTGTGCAAAATACCCCATCAATGTCGGAGCGGCTCATTGCCCTCTCCTCAGCGCGTGGCATCGCCATTATTTGCGCCGCTGATAAGATCCTTCCCGGATCTGCCTTGCTTCATTTATTTATCCGTCCTTCGGCTTCCTTGGATAAGCACGGATTTCCCTCTGAAAGAAAGGAATATTTTTCCCCTGGATGAAAGTTAAAATATATATACATATATATATATTATAATAATATCCTGGCTTTGCATTGCAGAGCTTTTGGGGTGATCCGCAGCTGGAATGGCCAATTCTTGGCTTTTGCGTTGGTCTTGTGAACCCCCAATTGGAGAATTCAGTACAGGTACTCATTGACTTACGACCGTTCGTTTAGTGACGGTTCCAAGTTACAACGGGAACTGTGCAGTCCTTCCTCCCTCCCTTCCTTCCTTCCTCCCTTCCCTCTCTCTTCTATCTCTCGTCTCCCTCCCATCTCCTTCCTTCCCTCTCCCTTCTCTCTCTCTTCTCCCTTCCTTCCTCCCTCCCTCCCTCCCTCCCTTCCCTCTCTCTTCTCTTTCCCCCCTCCCATCTCCTCCCATCTCCTCCCTTCCTTCTCTCTCCCTTCTCTCTCTTCTCCCTTCTATCTCTCTATCTTTCTTCTCCCTTCCTTCCTTCCTCCCCCTCCCTCCCTTCTATCTCTCTATCTCTCTTCTCCCTTCCTTCTTCTCTCCCTCCCTCCCTCCCCCCTTCCCTCTCTCTTCTCTTTCCCCACTCCCATCTCCTCCTTTCCTTCTCTCTCCCTTCTCTCTCTCTTCTCCCTTCCTCCCTCCCTCCCTCCCTTCCACATTCAGTTTTCTCTTTGTTTTCTTTCTTCGCCTTTCCTTTATATTGGCTGCCTCTCTTTGCCTGCCCAAGCTATAAAAAACTGCCCCAAGTAATTAAAGTCCCTGGCAGGTAATATGGAAGGAGGCAGAGAGGCCCTTTATCTCTCCGAGCAGAGAAGGGTCCCTTGGCCTTTATCAGCAGCCGGCAGGGAAGATGGAGAGCGGCTTCCTCTGCTTTGGCCGATAAGAATCTGGGTCCCTGGGCTGAGGCCACCGGGCACCCCACATTTCATCCGGCAGGCAGGCCGGCCATCTGCATGGAGCAAGGCCGGCCAGCCGGATTGATCGGCCCGGGAGGAGATTTACTTGCGAGGAGGTGTCAGGTCATTCCTGGCTGACTTGGTCCATAAAGGCGCCAGCTGGGCGGGGGGCGGGGGGTGGATTTTCACAATGCAATACGCACAACCCCTTGTGGTCTTTGGGGTGCCTTTGGGTAGGGGCAGACCGGACCGAGGTCAGGCTTCCTCAACCTTGGCGCAACGTTTTAAGAGGTGTTTGGATTTCAATTCCCAGAATTCCCCAGCTGGCTGATATAAAGGAAAGAAGAAAATGGGAAGAGAAAGGTCAAAGGGGAAGCTGAAAGTGAAAGAAAGAAAGAAAGAAAGAAAGAAAGAAAGAAAGAAAGAAAGAAAGAAAGATAAAGGGAGAGAGAAGGGAGGGAAGGAAGGGAGAAAGAGAAAGAAAGAGAAAGAAAGAAAGAAAGAAAAATAAAGGGAGAGAGAAGGGAGGGAAGGAAGGGAGAAAGAGAAAGAAAGAAAAAGAAGAAAGAAAGAAAAATAAAGGGAGAGAGAAGGGAGGGAAGGAAGAGAGAAAGAGAAAGAAAGAAAGAAAAAGAAATAAAGGGAGAGAGGGAGGGAGGGAAGAAGGAAGGAGAGCAAAGGAGATGAAGGAGAAGAAGGAAGAAGGAAGGAAGAGAAAGAGAGAAGAAAGAAGGGGAGTGAGTGAGGAAGGAAGGAAAGAAGGAAGGAAGGAAAGAAAAGCAAAGGTATAAGAAAGGAAGGAAGGAAATAGGAAGGAAGGAGAGCAAAAAAGAGAAGGAAGGAGGAGAAGGAAGAAGGAAGGAAGAGAAAGAGAGAAGAAAGAAGGGGAGTGAGTGAGGAAGGGAGGAAAGAAGGAAGGAAGGAAAGAAAAGCAAAGGTATAAGAAAGGAAGGAAGGAGAGCAGAAAAGAGAAGGAAGGAGTCTGTGTGTGTATATATATATCTCTCTTCTCCTTCTGTTTGTTCTCGGTGTAACCTTAGCAGCTGAGTCAGCACTTTGCCTGGCATTGAAAGAAAGGAAGGGAAGAGGGGATAAATAATTGAAGCCCCTTGGAGGGCCTGTGCGCTGGTGTATTTTTTATTTTATTTTTGGGAAGTTTTGGTAATCCGATGCTGGGCTCATCTCAAAGCCAAAATCCCCAGAGCCGGTTTCTCCTCCTGCGGTCAAGGTGAGGGAAAGACCCACCTCCAAGACCCAGAAGGGGGTCTTCGAACAGTGGATATACACACACACAACTTCCTTCCTCTCTCTCTCTCTCTCCCTTCCTTCTTCCTTCTTCTCCTTCACTCTCTTTTGCTTTCCCTTCCTTCCTTCTCCTTTTGCTTTTCTCCTTCCTTCCTTCCTTCTTTCCTCCCTCCCTCCTCTTCCTTCTTCTCTCTCTTCCTTCCTTCCCTTCGTCTTCTTCAGTCTCCTTCCATCTTTCCTCTCTTTCTTTCTCTCTCTCTCTTTTCTCCTTCCTTCCTTCTTTCCTCCCTCCCTCCTCTTCCTTCTTCTCTCTCTTCCTTCCTTCTCCCTTCGTCTCCTTCACTCTCCTTCCTTCTTTCCTCTCTTTCTTTCTCTCTCTCTTCTCCTTCCTTCCTTCTTTCCTCCCTACCTCCTCTTCCTTCTTCTCTCTCTTCCTTCCTTCTCCCTTCATCTCCTTCACTCTCCTTCCTTCTTTCCTCTCTTTCTTTCTCTCTCTCTTTTTCTTTCTTCCTTCCTTCCCTCCCTCCCTTCTCTCTCTCTCTCTCTCTCCCTCCCTCTTTCTTTCATTCTTTCTTTCACTTTCAGCTTCATAATACACACACATACAACACACAAACAAACACACACACAGACACATATATGTACCTGGCCTTTATTTTATAATACCAGAATGTTTTGACTTTTTTCCCCGCCTGGGAATTATACTTCCTGCAAAACCCGCCTTGCATGCCCCAGTCAATGCATGTTGCTGAACTCAAGTCTTTTCTCTTGAAGTGTGTTTGTGTGTTAAGAGAGCAACACGGATTTTCTCTTTTCAAAAGAAAAAAAAAAAAAAACAGGAGATTTAAGCTTTTGGCATCAGTGGCTTTTTTTTAATTGCCAGCGGAATAAAATGTTCAGCGGCTTCTTAATTCAGCTTCACCTTCCTTGTGTTTGGAGTTGTGATTTGAAAACCGTTGTGGAGAGTGAATTATCAGCTGGGAGAACAAACCGAGCTCGCCGTAGGTGGTATAATTGGAAAATCCAAGTGCTGGGCGGTGTTTTTTTTTTTCTTCTTCTTCTTCTTCTTTCTTCTTCTTCTTCTCCTTTGCAGGAGGAAAGGAGAGAAGGAGAGAAGGAGACAGAGAGGGAGAGAGAGAGAGAAGGAGAAAGAGAGAGAGAAGGAAAGAGAGAAGGACAGTGAGAGAGGGAGAGAGAGAAAGATGATAGAGAGTAGAGAGAGGGAGAGGGAGAGAGAGGGAGAGAGAAAGAAGGAAGGAGAGAGAGAGAAGGACAGGGAGAGAGAGGGAGAGAGAGAGAACGAAAGAGAGAGAGAAGGACAGGGAGAGAGGTAGAGATGGGGGAGAGAGAAAGAAGATAGAGAGTAGAGAGAGGGGGGAGAGGGAGGAAGGGAGAGGGAGAGAGACGGAAGGAAAGAGAGATGAGAAGGACAGGGAAAGAGGGGGAGAGAGAGAGAAAGAAGGAGAGAGAGAGATTGATCTGGGATTATAGAATAACAGAGTTGGAAGGGACTTTGGAGGTCTTCTAGTCCAACCCCCTCTCAAGCAGGAAGCCCTTTACCATTTCAGACAAAGGGTTGTCCAACCTCTTCTTAAAAATGTCCAATTTCTGGTGGCAAGCGGTTCCAAGGGTTTATTGTTCTCACTCTTTGAAAATTTCTCCTTAATTCCAGGTTGCTTCTCTTCCTTGATAACTTTCCATCCGTTGCTTCTCGTCCTGCCATCAGGTGCTTTGGAGAATAAGTTGACCCCCCTCTTCATTGGGGCAGCCCCTCAAATATTGGAAGATGCTATCATGTCCCCCCTGATTCTTATTTTCATGAAACTAGCCAGGTAGAGGCCGATATTTCTCTCTCTGGGCACAATGAGAATATTATCTGCTGAACAAAACTCCACACTGGCGACATGAAAGGCATCCGGCCAGTAAAACACTCAGCTCCATTCAGTTGCCCAGACTCCACCCCGATGCAAGGGATTACGGGGTCGTTAAAAGATGATGATTAACATGCATGGATACTTCGACATGTTTGCTGAAAAGAAGACCATATTTGCAACGGTTTTGGGGGACGGGAGGGGTGGGGCCCTCACTTCGCGCCTTCGCCGAGCCTGAAACTCCGCACAAATTTCTTCACAAAAGAAACGTCCAAAATTAAATAAATAATCATAATCATAACTCTGCAAAAGATCAACTAAGATTTAAAAAAAAAAAGGATTTTTACAAAACAGGCAGAGGGATTTGCAGAGCCGAATGTTGGCGGGGTGAATTTGCAGATTTTCGTTCCCGTAGTTTTTTTTTGTTGTTGTTGTTGTTTTTGGGCAAAGTATTTATCGCTCGCGAAGGGGGTTGCCAGCTTTCCCCCTTTCCCAACAGCGAAATGCTGAACGGCGTTTTATTTACACGATGGCAATTTTTTTTAAAAAAAAAAAGCTCTGTATGTGTTGCATTTATCCAGCGCAGATGGGTGGGAACTTAATTTTTTTTAAAAAAACAACAACAAAAAAACTTATTATGCTTTGAAAAAGTTCTCTGTAAATAGGTCGGAAAGAACTGGAGATTTTTTTTAAAAAAATTAATATTTAATATTTTAAACCCACAATATTTTGTAAAATGGACCGTCATCCATGCCTAGGAGAAGTGATTTTGCTGGTGTCTGTTAGAACGTAGGATATTACGGTGGGAAGGGACCTTGAAGGTCCTGTAGTCCAACCCCTTGGTCAAGTTTAATGTCTAATTTTGCCTGATGCAATCCGATATAATTGCAGCGATACGATCTACTGCAAACGGGTTGTCTGAACGTATTGCAAAAAGCATGCAAAGGCAGAAGTATAGGATCAGCCATCATTGTGCAGGCTGCTAACCGGATAAGCATCACACGGAGGTGCCTGTTGCGTCTCCGCAGGAGTCTCTGCTCTGGGTTGATTATCCTGGTCAGCAACTCACGCAGAGACACAGGAAAAGCCTCCTTTGAAGGCAGATTTTTCTGATTTTTTTTTTCTTTTTTTTTGAATCACAGAGGGGAAATCGTGTTCATAATATATACACTCTTCAGAGATCAGAGGCCTGGAAAATGCTGATTCTTTCTACTTTTAAAGAGTAGAAAGTAGAGTAGAAGTGCTTCTGAACCTCTGCCACTTTTAAGACATGTGGACTTCAACTCCCTCCCTCCCTCCCTCTCTCTTTCTCTCTCTCTGTCTTTCTCACTGCCCCCCACTCCATCCACCCATCCATCCATCCACCCACCCACCCACTCATCTATCTCTCTCTTTCTCTCTGTCTCTCTCTCTCTCTCCATTCCCCCTTTCTCTCTCTCTGTCTCTGTTTCTCCCTCTCCCACTCTCCCTCTATCCATAATCAATCTCTCTCTCCCTCTCTCTTTTTTTCTCTCTCTCTGTCTCCCCTCCCTCCCTCCATTATCTATCTATCTATCTATCTATCTATCTATCTATCTATCTATCTATCTATCTATCATCTATCTATCTATCTTATCTATCTATCTTATCTATCTCTTTCGCTCTCTCACTCTCTATGTCTTTTTCACTGCCCCCTCTCTCTCCATCCATCTATCCATAATCTATCTATCTATCTAGCTATCTATCTATCTATCTATCTATCTATCTATCATCCATCCATCCATCATCTATCTGTCTATCATCCATCCATCATCCATCTCTCTCTCTCTCTTTCTATCTGTCTTTCCCATGCCCCCTCTCCATCCATCCATCCATCCATTATCTATCTATCTATCTATCTATCTATCTATCTATCTATCTATCATTCATTCATCCATCTATCATCTATCTCTTTCCCTCCCTCCCTCCCTCCATAATCTATCTGTCTGTCTGTCTATCCCTTCTTCCCTTTCTCTCTGTCTCTCTCTCTCTGTTTCTCCCTCTCTCCCACTCTTCCTCTATCCACCCACCCGTCCGTCTGTCCGTCTCTGTCTCTCTCCATCTCTCTCCCCTTTTCTCAGCTCCGAAACCCTTGCTAAATTCTCGGGTCTCTCGCCTCTGCAGGACCCCAAACTTAAAATTACAGTTCCGCTTTTTGGAAGGAGCTCATTAATTGAGGCGACCTCAAACGCCTTGACTTCTTAGGTAAATAGCAGCCTGGTCCAATTAATTGGCTTGAGCTCAGGCGAGCGAAGGGAGGCCGGCAGAGAAATTCCGGAATTTAAGCAACGAATCGTGTATGGCAATCCTGTTAAGAATAGCAAATCCAGCCACCTTATGTTTTGACATGTCCATTATTTATATGCAAATGCTGTTCTTTTCGGTCCTTTTTCTTTGGTCCCTTATTTTGTCAAAAATTGGAGGCAGAGGACGCCGTACGCAAACGGAAAGGAGATCATCAGCCCAGGGGTCGGTGACTTTGAGGACGTGCCCGTGAGAAAGTGGCAGATTAGCTGGGTACCCCCTCTTGCAGAGGATCTAAAGGACCAGGTTGGGGGTCTGGGGAGGACGCATTTCTAATCAGAGCCTTGCAAAGTTTGCTAGGATGACAGAACCCGAGGATAAACGGGGGAGAAAGGGACCTTGGAGGTCTTCTAGTCCAACCCCCTACTCCGGTACGAGACCTTATGGACAAAAGGCTGCCCAATCTCTTCTTGAAGACCTCCAGGGATGGAGCAATCACAAGTGACGGAGGGAAGTCCTTGGTGCTCTCTGAGCTTAGTGGTTTCCTTGCAGACGTTTTTTGACCCAGCTAGGGAACATCATCAGTGCTAGAAGGAAGTGGGGTTTGCAGAGAGGAGGAGTGGGAGGAGGAGGAGGAGAAGGAAAAGGATTGTTTCCATTACCCAATTAGGCTTAGAAAAATATTTCCGGAGGGGGGGGGAAACAAATTGCAGGGAGTCCTTGACTTGCGACCATAATTGAGCCCCACATTTATGTCGCTCGGCGGAACGCTCTCTCCCTCCCCCCCCCCGGCCTTGACTTTGCTGGTCCTGAAGCTCACCAATGGGGGATCGCGTGACCACCCCCCCACCCCCACCCCCGGGACGCTGCGACCGTCATAAATGCGAGTCAAATTGCCGAGCGTCTGAATTTTGATCCACGTAACCTTGGGGAAGGGTGAAAACGGAGCCTAAAGCCCCTTTCTCCGCAGTGCCGTGGAGTCATTTCGAACGGTCGCTAAATGAAACCGTCGTAAGCCGAGGACCGCCGTACGCCCAACTCTCATCCCTGCTGGGGAGAAAGGGCTACCCTGTCCTTTCTTGAATGCCCTTGGTCATAGTAGAGACGTAGTACAGATGGTGGGAAGGGAACATGTGGCTTTGCCGAAATCCCAGCGTCGTGGGCATTTCTACCTAATTTTAATTAAAACGCCGGAAGGAACCTCGCGCATTTTCCTCCTCCTCCTCCTCCTCCTCCGATGTGGCTGTTTGTGTGAGAAAGGGGCCGCGTCTCCTACGACGGAAATAATAGTAAATCCACACTTAGCCAAACTCGAGTAGCTTTAATGGGTTGTTGCTTTGCAATTTCGCCCCGTTGCCGAACGCAAATAACACACTGTTAGCACATGTTCCCTTCCTTTTATGGCGGATCGGGGCAATAAATCTCCATTCTCCCAAATTCATCGTTGCTGTTGGAGCACAAGCGAGCATCAGGCGCCCAGGATACAGAGGAGGGGGAAGGGGGGTCGGATGGGGGGGGGAGGTCGGGGGAAGGGAGCCACGGGGGGGGCGGTCATCGGAGAATTCGATCAGGATAGAGCTGGAAGGGACCTTGGCGGTCTTCTAGTCTGCTCAAGCAGGAGCCCCTAGACCATTTCCATCCATCCATCTAGCCATCCATCCATCCATCCATCCATCCATCCATCCATCTATCAATCAGGATAGAGCTGGAAGTGACCTTGGAGGTCTTCTAGTCCAATGCTCTGCTCAAGCAGTAGCCCTAGACCATTTCCATCCATCCATCTAGCCATCTATCAATCAGGATAGAGCTGAAGGGACCTTAGAGGTCTTCTAGTCCAACCCCCTGTTCGAGCAGGAGACCCTATGCCATATCAATCAATCAGTCAGTCAGTCAGTCAGTCAATCAATCAATCAATGAATCAATCAATCAGAATAGAGTTGGAGACCCTAGACCATTTCCATCCATCCATCCATCCATCTAGCCATCTATCAATCAGAATAGAGCTGGAAGGGACCTTAGAGGTCTTCTAGTCCAGCCCCCTGTTCGAGCAGGAGACCCTATGCCATATCAATCAATCAATCAATCAATCAATCAATCAATCAATCAGAATAGAGCTGGAGACCCTAGACCATTTCCATCCATCCATCTAGCCATGAATCAGTCAATCAATTCATCCATCCATCCATCCATCAGAATAGAGCTGGAAGGGACCTTAGAGGTCTTCTAGTCCAACTCTCTGTTCGAGCAGGAGACCCGAGCTTACCCTGTTCCAGACAGGTGGCAGTCCAGTCTCTTCTTCAAAGCCTCCAGTGATGGAGCAACCCACAACTTCTGGAGGCAACTTCTGTCCCACTGATTAATTGATCTTGGATTAGAGAATTGGAGAATAACAGAATTGGAAGGGGCCTCAGAGGTCTTCTAGTCCAACCCCTTGCTGAAGCAGGAATCCTTATATCATCCTGGTCAAATGGTTGCGCCACCTATTTTTTTGAAGACCTCCCGTGATGGAGCATCCACAACTTCCGCAGACAAGCTACATTCCTCGACGTACGACCACAATGGAGCCCAGAATGTCTGTTGCTAAGCGAGGCAGCCGTTAAAGTGAGTTTAGGACCATTCTTGCCTCATTTGTGAAGCCGGTTTTTAAGTCAGTATCCTGGTTGTTAAGTGAATCCGGCTTCCCCTTTGACTTCGCTTGTCGGACGGTCGCAAAAGGGGGACACTGCGACCGTCATAAAACGTGAGTCCCTCATCAAGCATCCGAATGTAAATCACGTGGCCATAAGTGTGAAAAAACAGCCCTTTGCCCTCATTGGTAATTGTCCAGAGTCACTTTTTCTCATTGTATCTTTGAACCGTCACTAAATGAATCGCTGTATTATGAGGACTAGCTACGTGCCCCAACAGTTTAAGCTGATTTGTTGCGGTCAGAGCTCAAGACTGGGAAAAAGTTGCGTTCGAAACGATCCGGGACACGCATTGCAAATAAAACTCTTCCGTTAATGCTGTGCAATTTACGCCGCCGTCCCGTTCTTGCGTCGAGGAGGAGGGGGGGGTCCATTGCGAGTGACCCCCTCCTGCCTGCAGAGATTTCCTGCCTGCGCTTTTAAACCTTGACCTCTGTAGCGGTTGCAGGTTGCGGTTTGATGGGTGAGTGGGTGGGAAGTAACCTGGTGTGGCTTTGCAAGGCAGGAGGCTGGGTCCCCGGAGAGATTTTCAAAACGTCCCTTGCCGACATATTTCAACCTATGTGAAGCCCCCCCCCCCCAAGACCCCCCTTCCCCTCCCCCCCCCCCGTGCCTCCCCGGGTTCAAGAACATCAACTATTCTAATGGCTGCTAGGAGATGGCAGCGATTTTGCTGGTCGGTGTGTTTTTTTCCTAGTATTTTAAGGAGGTTCTTGGAAGGCAGAATTATAGGGCTGGAGGGGACCTCAGAGGTCTTCTAGTCTAACCTGGTGCTTAAGGCAGGAATCCTTATGCCATTCCAGACAAATCACTATCTGGTCTCTTCTAGAATGCCTCCAGTGATGGAGCCATTCATAACTTCTGGGGACAAGCTGTTTCATCCTTCCTTCCTTCCTTCCTTCCTTTCTTCCTTCCTTCCTTCCTTCCTTCCTTCCTTCCTTCCTCTCCCTCCCTCCCTCCTTCTATTCCCTTCCTTCCCTCCCTCCCTCCCTTCCCTCCCTCCTTCCCTTCCCTTTCCCTTCCTTCTTTCCTTCCTTCCTTCCTTCCTTCCTTCCTTCCTTCCTTCCTTCCTTCCTTCCCTCCTTCTTTCCCTCCCTCCCTCCTTCTATTCCCTTCCTTCCCTCCCTCCCTTCCCTCCCTCCTTCCCTTCCCTTTCCCTTCCTTCTTTCCTTCCTTCCTTCCTTCCTTCCTTCCTTCCTTCCTTCCTTCCTTCTTTCCCTCCCTCCCTCCCTCCATCCTTCCTTCCTCCTTCCCTTCCCTTTCCTTCCCTTCCTTCCTTCTATTCCCTTCCCTTCCTTCTATTCCCTTCCGTTCCCTCCGTCCTTCCTTCCTTCCCTCCTCCTTCCCTTCCTTCCTTCTATTCCCTCCCTCCCTCCCTTCCTCTCTTCCTTCCCTCCCACCTTCCCTCCCTCCTTCTTTCCTCCTTCCCTTCCCTTCCCTTCCTTCCTTCTATTCCCTTCCCTCCTTCCCTTCCCCTCCCTCTCCCTCCCGTCCTTCCCTTTTCCTTCCTTCCTTCCTTCCTTCCTTCCTTCCTTCCTTCCTTCCTTCCTTCCCCTCCTTCCCTTCCTTCCCTTCCTTCCCTTCCTTCCTCCCTCCTTCCCTCCCTCCCTCCATTCCATTCCATTCCATTCTTCCTTCCTTCTGTTCTTCTCAAATAGCAGGCATGAAGGATAAAACCTCTTCAAAATTTGCCTTAGAAAAAGATCTTTATTGGCGTTTGGAGGTGATTTTTGAAGTCCTGTCCGTTAAGAGGCATCTGTTTGGGTTTCCGCAGTAGGGGGGGAAAAAATAATTTATAATCCGAAGCAGCTTCTTGACTGCAAAGGTTTGAAAATCCATCTTCCTGGTGTCTGCCTGGCAAGCGTCATGGATTTTCTGTCATTTGATTGTATTTCACTAAAGATTTTGCAACCCGAAGTCGGGGTACCTTGAAGTTTCAAAATCCCTCCGTGTCAAGAAAGCATCGATTCCCTGTATGACTTATATAAAAACTTTACAAACAGAACAAAAAAAATTCGCTTCTCAGACAGTTTGTTTTTGTGCCTGTTCTGAGAAAGGAAACGATCGCGTTTTCGTTCTTTATTTTTAATTTGTCTGATTTTTTCCCTCTCTCTCTCTCTTTCTTTCTTCCTCCCCGTCGGCCAAGAGTCTGGCTTGGCCTAAAATATATTTATCTCCTGATTGGAAAACAGAGAAATAATAACCCTGCTTTGAAAAAAGGGAGGGTTTCAAATCACAGCTGGCTTAGTTATCCGAGAAACATCTGGTGGGGGGAAAAAAAGGAGGCAGGGCTGGCTGAGGGATTCTGGGAGTTGAAGTCCGCCCCCCTAACCCTCCCCCCCCCCCCAGTCATCAAGGCCCCGAGTTTGAGAAACGTCGAGTTAGGAGCTGCTTGCAATTTCTTCCCCTCTTCCCAGACTTCACTTGACCAGAACGTAGCTCTTTACTGAGGGGAAACTGCACCAACAGGTGATGCTTATAAAATACCATTCTTCTTAAAGCTTCAACAAGAGCACCAAGGACCCCACAGTCCCCCCTCTTCCTCCTTCTCTCTCCTCCTCCACCTTCCCCTTCTCCTCCTCCTCCTCTCTCTTCCTCCTCTTCCTCTCCTCCTCCTCCTCCTCCTCCTCCTCCTCCTCCTCCTTCTCCATCACACTTTCTCCTTCTCCTTCTCCTCCCTCTTCTCTTCCTCCTCCCCTTCCTCTTTCTCCTCCTCTTTCTTCTCCCCCTTTTCCTCCCACTCCTCCTCCTATCCTCTTCCTTCTCCATCTGCATCTCCACCACACTTTCTCCTCCTCCTCCTCCTTCTATTTCGCCTCCTCCTTCCCCTCCTCCACTCTCCTTCTCCTCCTTCTCCTCTTTCTCTTCTCGCCTCCTTCTCCTTCTTTCCCTTCTCCTCCTCCCACTTCTTCTCCTCCTCCTCCCTCTTCTCTTCCTCCTCCCCTTCCTTCTCCTTCTCTCTCCTCCTTCTCTTCTTTCTCCTCCTCCTTTTCCTCTCCTTCCCCTTCTCCTCCTCCTCCTCCTCCCACTCCTCCTCCTCCTCCTCTCCTTCTCCTTCTCCACCACACTTTCTACTTCTACTACTACTACTACTAGTAGTACTACTACTACCACCACCACCAAAGAGAGGCCTTTCAGAAGTCCATTTAAATCAAAAGAACCCTCCCGGCAGAGTGGACAGGACGGGACATGTCCGGAGAGGGACAGCATTGCAAGTCGGATCCCGAAGGCCCAGCAAAATCTTCTTCCCGCGTCCTATCACCGGCCTCTGATTGAGATTAATAGAGAAAAATATTTTTTTTTCCACGCGTTTTCATTAATCTGCGTCGGGGAACTTAATCTTGCGGGGAGACCCGTGCGAGAGACGTGTTAATTGCAGCTGCACATGCAAATCCATCACCCGTTTGCCAAGGAGCCCTCCCCCCCCCAAAAAAAATCACAGGCTGGACAGACGGGCTGCCTTTCTGCCAATGAGGTGCCAAGGTGCCCCCCCCTCCAAACCTGGAACGGAGGCTGGTTTGTTTTGAACGCTCGCCTGGACAGTCACAACATTAGCTTTCCCCTGCGGCCCGTCTCTTCGTAATGGGACCATAATGTGGGCAGAAAGACAGACACACAGCTTGCCGGCGCTTGCTGGACACCGTCCAGGCCAGCTGCCCAGCGCCCGTCCCTGGCATCCACAAAACACAGGCGTGAAAAGCGTTGAAGTTATTCCATGCCCTGTTCTGAACACACAAAGTAAAAATAATCTCTCTCTCTCTCTCTCTCTCTCTCTGTATGTCTATATCTATATCTACCTAGCTACTTAGCTTTCATCTATCAGCTATCTTTCTCCCTTCTCTCCCTCCCTCCCTCCCTCCCATCCATCCATCCATTCATATCTATCTGTCTGTTTATTATCTATCTATCTATCTATCCATCCATCCATCCATCCATCCATCCATCTATCTATCTATCTATTTATCTATCTCTATATCTACCCATCTCTCTCTCTCTCCCTCCCTCCCATCCATCCATCCATCCATCCATCCATTCATATCTATCTGTCTGTCTGTCAGATAGATAATCTATCTATCTATCTATCCATCCATCTGTCCATCATCTATCCATCATCTATCTATCTCTCTCTCTCTCTCTCTCTCTCTCTCTATCTATCTATCTATCTATCTATCTATCTATCTATCTATCTATCTCTATATCTACCCATCTCTCTCTCTCCCCCTCCCTCCCATCCATCCATCCATCCATCCATTCATATCTATCTATCTATCTGTCTGTCTGTCTATCATCTATCTATCTATCTATCTATCTATCTATCTATCTATCTATCTATCTATCCATCCATCATCTATCTCTATCTATCTATCTATCTATCTATCTATCTATCTATCTATCTATCTATCCATCTATCCATCATCTATCCATCATCTATCTATCTCTATCTATCTATCTATCTATCTATCTATCTATCTATCTATCTATCTATCTATCCGTCTCTCTCTCTCTCTCTCCCTCCCTCCCATCCATCCATCCATTCATATCTATCTGTCTGTCTGTCTCTCTCCCTCTCTCTTTCTCTTTCTCTCTCTCTATATATATACTGGTATCTTGCTCGCTCACTATATACATATACATACACATACACATACAGATACACACACACACACACACACACACACACACACATCGATATCTTTGACTTACAACTGTTCCCTTAGTGACCATTCCAAGTTATGACGGTGCTGGAAAACGAGACTTAGGATCATTTTTTCAACACGACCGATGCAGCATCCCCGCAGTCAAAAGATCAAAATTCATACGCTTGGCCCCTGACTCATATTTATGACCGTCACAGTGTCCCGGGTTCGCGCGATCCCCTTTTGGTGGCCTTTAGGGCGAGCAATGTCCATGAATGAATCCAGATTCATTTAACAACTTTTGTCACTACTAACTTGAGAACTTCTGTGATCTGCTTAGCCACAGACCCGGTCGCAAAATGGAGCAAAGCCCACTTAAGAAGGGTCTCTCTTAAATCCTCGGCTTACACCCATTCGTTTAGTGACCATTCGAAGTTATGACGGCGCTGATAAAGGGCTCTTTTTCATAGTTACAACTGTACGGTGGTAGAATCAAAATCTGGACCCTTCGCCCCTGGCTGAGAAGTCGTAAAATGGGGTGAATCTCACTGCAGAGCTTCCTCACTTAGCAACGGACAACACACAATGAGATTGTGGGGAGGGGGGAGGCAGGGGAAAACCCTCCAGCCCTAGAGATTGGGGGTGGGGGGGCAAAGGAAGATCTAATATATATTTGGGGGGATATTTTTAAAGCTGTTCCTTGCAGAAAAATTGAGTCGTACTTTCCCACTCAGCAAACACACCGAAACATGGCCCCCATTGAGAGGATGTGTGCAGAAGGAAGTGCCAATATTTGGACTGACTGAGCTGTGCACATATCCGCACCTCGAGTGTGTGTTGACTCTTGCACACCTCCGAAACACAATCTTGCCTGGCTGAGAATCTGCCCTGGATGACACCAAGAAAAGAAGAAAAAAACAAACAACCAGGAACCCATTTTTTAGGGTGAAGGTGGGAGATAGGGGTCAACTGGAATAGAATAGGTAGGTAGGTAGGTAGGTAGGTAGGTAGGTAGACAGATAGACAGACAGACAGACAGACAGACAGATAGATAGATATGGTTTAGAGTTTCCTGCTTCAGCAGGGGGTTGGACTAGAAGACCTCCAAGGTCCCTTCCAACACTATTCTGATAGATAGATAGATAGATGGATAGATAGATAGATAGATAGATAGATAGATAGATAGATAGATAGATAGAATACATAGACAAGATCACAGGAATGGATGGAAGGTAGGTAGGTAGGTAAGGAAGGAGAAGGAAGGAAGGAAGGAAGGAAGGAAGGAAGGAAGGAAGGAAGGAAGAAACGAAGGAGAAAGTGGAAGGGAGATAGGGAGGGAGGGAGGAGGAAAAGGGAGGGAGGGAGGAAGAGGAAGGAAGGAAGGAGAAAGTGGAAGGGAGATAGGGAGGGAGGGAGGGAGGGAGGAGGAAAAGGGAGGGAGGGAGGAAGAGGAAGGAAGGAAGGAAGGAAGGAAGGAAGGAAGGTAGGAAGGAAGGAGAAAGTGGAAGGGAGAGAGGAAGGGAGAGAGGAAGAAAGGAGGAAAAGGAAGGGAGGAAAGGAAAGGAAAGGAAAGGAAGGAAGGAAGGAAGGAAGGAAGGAAGGAAGGAAGGAAGGAAGGAAGGAAGGAGAAATTTCCTGACAGTGAGAACAATTAATCAGTGGAACGGCTTCCCTTCAGAAGTTGTGGGGGCTCCATCACTGGAGGCTTTGAAGAAGAGATTGGACAGCCATTTTCCTGGAATGGTGGAAGGTCTCCTGCTTAACCAGGAGGGTGGACTAGAAGACCTCCAAGGTCCCTTCCAGATCTCTTATTCTATGTCACCATCAAGGAGAAAGTCACGAGTTGCTTCTGCTCCTTGGGCATTTTTAAAAAATGGGCTGGTCAGACCACTGGTTCTCTCTCTCCGGCCCTGGGCCTTTATGAACGGCGGACAAACTTGAGCTGACGTCCAGGGCTCCCGGATACATTGCTGTGGTGATTTACGGCCCTCCGTCTGCCTCAAGGCCCTCTTGTCTTCCATAACTTGTTGACCTCCATAATTTATTTTCTTTTCAAGTCAAGAAGCAAAAGTGTTTCTCCCGGACCTCAGAAACTGCCGTACTGGATATGACGGCCTTAACTCTTCTGTCAGGAAATATATATATGAGACTATTCTGGACAATTGGCTGTCCAATTTCCTCTTGAAGACCTCCAATTCCCTCCTTCCTTCCTTCCTTCCTTCCTTCCTTCCTTCCTTCCTTCCTTCCTTCCTTCCTTCCTTCCTTCCATAGATTAACAGATTAACAGAGAAGGGACCTTGTAAGTCATCTATCCATAGCCCCTTGTAGGTCATCTAGTCAACCTTTCCTTCCTTCCTTCCTTCCTTCCTTCCTTCCTTCCTTCCTTCCTTCATTCCTTCCTTCCTTCGATTAACAGATTAACAGAGAAGGGACCTTGTAAGTCATCTATCCATAGCCCCTTGTAGGTCATCTAGTCAACCTTTCCTTCCTTCCTTCCTTCCTTCCTTCCTTCCTTCCTTCCTTCCTTCCTTCCTTCTTTCCTTCCTTCCATAGATTAACAGATTAACAGAGAAGGGACCTTGTAAGTCATCTATCCATAGCCCCTTGTAGGTCATCTAGTCAACCTTTCCTTCCTTCCTTCCTTCCTTCCTTCCTTCCTTCCTTCCCTCCCTCCCTCCCTCCCTCCCTCCCTCCCTCCCTCCGATCTTCTGTCTGTCATCCATCTTATCGATCTCAGAATCCTAGAAGATCTTGAAGGTCTTCCAGTCCAACCTCCAGTCCAACCTCCAACTTTAGACCACTCCAGACAAATGATGTCCAGCCTCTTCTTGAAGACCTTCGTTGATGGAGCACCCACCAACATCTGGAGGGAAGCCATTCTGTCTTTCTGTTTTCTCCATGACCTTCCGCTAAAAGAGCATTTTGGGCGATCTCCCCACGAGGGCAACCACCCCACGATGCCGCCCACTCCCTGCCATGGTGGACCTCTCAGGAGAAGTCCCCTTCCTCTTCAAATTACCTCTACTCTCCAAAAATTCTTAAAATAGCTCCTACCATGGAATATTCCCTGAAGGAAGACCCTCCCTCTGAAGGATCTGAAGTTAGGAGGCTTCCCCAGAAGCTATCTTGGGTGTGTGTGTCCCAGTTCCCCAGCAGAATGGGGAAGAGGTGGAACTCTTGCCTCACAATCAGGAGGTTTTGAGTTCGATCCTAAGTAGAGGCAGATGTAGGTGTCTCTTGCTTGGGCAAGGAAGGGGGCTGGACTAGATGACCTGCTAGGTCCCTTCCAAGCTGTTACTAGAAGGGAAGTCCTCCACCCCAGTTTTGCTTGGAGGTTCCTCCCCAACTGGTTGGAGAAACGGAAGGACTGACCTAACGGGTGGGGATCTTCCCAGCTTCTTTTTCATCCCCATATATATATATATATTTCCTGCTAGCTCAGCAACCTTGGTGTCAGGAGCTATTACCCTGTTCCAGACAACTCTTGAGGAAACAAAACCATAATTTACGGGATCTGAGATAAGGTCAGCCAGGAAGACAAGGAAGAAGGCTCCCAAGTCAGGCTATTTGTCATGCCGGCCTCATCGACTGGGCTGCTGTAGATCTTCTTTTTGGGCAGCAGCAGCCTTTATTATCGCTCATGAAAATGAGCTTTTCAGTTTTGATAAAAAATTAATACAAGGAAAACGTCGACCTTTTGGGCTGTGGCTTTATTGAATGTCAAGGAAAGACCCCCGCTGGAGAAGTTCTGGAAATGTCTCCCCTCAATGAGTTTGGGGTGGGGGCGGGGGAAGCGTCCACGACTCACCTGTTACCTGTGGAGCTACCGGCCCAGGTGTGTGGGACAGTTCTTAACCAAAACCTGTCCAGAAAGTTTATTCTCAAGGCAGGGTGAGAAGCTGGGAGTTGTATTTTTTTTTTTTAAATTAGAAGGAGAAGATTTAATGCCGGCGCCCGCCATAAAACACATGGCCTGTTTTTCAGAGAGGGGAGTAGAAGTTCTCTGAAGGACACCTGAAGGTCAGAAACTTCAGACCCTGGAAGCACACTTGAGTTTTGAGCTTCTAAGGCAGTGTTCCTCAACCTTGGAAGCTTGAAGATGGGTGGACTTCAACTCCCAGAATCCCCCAACCAGCAGCGCTGGC